>NC_092159.1:40415053-40715053 GCF_045791955.1 Oncorhynchus clarkii lewisi
ATCTGCTGGGGGTCAGAGGGCCCTGGCACCATCTCGCCCAGCTCCGTCATTCAGCCCTCCACCTCAATGCATTAGCAATGCATTCCTCCAATTCAACAATGGGGAGTAATTCAATTTCCTCAAGAGTAAGACTGTGTGAAATTTCATTAGCGCGCTCCTTCTCGCTGAATACATTTCCGGTGCATTTGCGAAAAACTTGGCTGCCTCTACAGGAGAAACAAGACTATTTAAACACCGTTCTGCTTAGTTTCTTTACTTCTCAGTCAAACTGAAACGTTGAGGGAGGGAAGGGACGCAGGGAAGGAAAGGGGGTAGATGTGATTGCTGCATATTCAGACAAGAATTAGAAAAAGTCATTTTAAAAAATTACCGAATATCGTAAGCATCATTAACCATTTACATGTAAGACCAATATAAGATCATCTGATATGCATTGTTGTCTCCATGCATACTTAACGTATACCCTAAAGAGTTACCAAAGTTCACATCTGGTGCGAGATACTAAATGGACCTTCCAAACTGATGACAGTGCAGTGAGTGGCCAGAAGGAACAGACAGCTGCTGAGTTCATCTACTTCTCCAGCTGTTCACTTATCATCATCCTACGACCCAGGAAGAAGTGTTGACCAGTTCTCTTTGTTCATACTATGTTGGAAGAACACGTGACAAAACCGATTTGATTTAAAAGGATTTGTTGGACATTTCTGTCATGTTTGTTAAATTCGTGTATCGTAAAGGCTGAGTCCCTAACGTCACATTTGTAGTAAAATGGTATGAACAAAATACTAGGATTAAAGTACTTTGGCTCATGATCATTTAGGATTGAGGGACCATTCACTCATCCATCCCCGTTCCCATCCCTCCAACCCCCCTTAGACTAGACAGGACGCCAGTCTTGGAGAGACAGCAGCTGCCTGACGTTCTGCCCTACAGGAAGGAGACAATGCTGGACGTCTGTCCTGTTTGTGACACTGGCCTCTCGCCTGCCGTCGGCCCAGTGAGGTTACACAGACAACACAGCCTTTCTCCTCCAGTCAACAGGACATCCAGGCCTATAGCCTTTCAATCTGCACACTACAGAGAACAATAGCACAACCCAGAAATACATTTGAGCTATATTACTGCCTGTAACAAAGCCTGCTGTGTTGGTATATCAAAATACTTGTATCAACAAACAACCATCACCTCAGAGTACTATAGCGCAGATATATTTACTGAGACACTGTGCAGTTCTGCTGCTACCTAGTGCTACTAGTCACAATGTCAGCCAAGTGGAGCAAGAAATCTTATCTTTGTTCACCATTGGTAGCTGCCCATAGGCTACATTATTTTACAGTGGAAGCCTGAGTTAAAATCAAACTCTCATATAAATCATGCATTTCTGTCCATTTGAAAACAGTTATGATCAACATGGTCTAGTCTTCACTTCATGTAAGGACAAGTCAGGGTTCAACAGTTAAGGTTGGTTTAATTTCAAAACACTGATTTCAAGCTCAATAAAACCACAGGTTTAACATGTACAATATTTTAGTAATTGCTTTAAAATAATATGAAAACAAATGAGTAAATCAACAGGGAAATGTTATCAAAACAAAGCAATGAAAGACAAAAACTATATCGTATTCCCATAAAAGCAACAAAAATGTTCTGCTTGCTACACATTGTAATATATGCAATGAACACTAAAAATAATCAATGGTAAATTACCTTTTTTTTAATGAAGCAAAAAAGATTTAATCACAATGACAAAGGAAATGTCAACTTCACCAGCTCATTTAGCAAACATGTTTTAAAGGGATACTACAGCATTTTTGCAATCAATCCCTTTATCTACTGCCCCATAGTCCGATGCACTGGTATATTCCATTTTTTTGTCTCTGCGTGCAGTTTGAAGGAAGTTTCTAACTAGCGTTAGTGCATTTGCTAGTAGATACCATACACTTCCACTCATTCAGCTATCGCTAGTTAGCATTGGCTCGCAGATCTACCTCTAACTCATACTGGATGCAGAGACGGTGGTCTATTAGTTCATCTGACTCTGGGGAAGTAGATAAAGGGCTTAATAGCCAAAATCCCGAAGTATCCCTTTAAAGTCTGTACATTGGTCTAGCATTACAACATTAACAAAGAGAATATGACTACTCTAAACACAGTAAAAATGCATCGTTACTATAATAAATGGTCTTTCACACAGAGAATAAAAGAACAATTCATTTTCAGTTCAAAATGTAGGGCTCATTCTCCTCGTTTGGTTGCTCAGGCAACCGCAGTGCTGTGAACTGTACAAACAGGCCTACGTGAGACATTTAAAAAGATCCTAGTAAAGGTAAGGTATTGTGTTTGGTTATTGTCACAGTCTGAAGAAAGGACCACACCTCTCATATTGATCACAACGCAGGACGAAGGGGCGCCAAGAGAAGCGTCGGTAGCAACAACGTACAACAATATTTCACTCTACGTTTGAAGGGACACCATGCTTTAAGAGTCCACAGGAAAGTAGGATGTTCTTGCTGAAAAGGTAAATGGTACAAGTGAACCCGCGTCACCACAGCATTTCTTCAATTCACCCATTGTGAAACAATTACCGCAGTTGTATTTTTTTTCCCTCTCTCCAAAATAATTCTTTATGCTAAAACACATCTTTGTGACCATGAAATGCTGGTGCATTAGGACGTCCATCTTGCAGTTGTCTTGGCTGTTGTAACATGCATAACCGTATACTAGAACACATGAATTCTACACCTCTTTAGAAGAAATACATACTAATACATGTACACAGCCTCCAGACACTGGATGTAACGTGATGTTACAGTCTGTGACTATATCCATAGGGTTCAGCAGAGGAGAACTGTGCGAGGCGGTCAGAGATCTGCTGGGAGGACAGGAGACTGGCAAGCAAACACACCGACCACTGTACGCAGACGAACACCAACACCAGCACAAGATACCTGGCTAACAGAAGACTACTGCAAATGATCTTTTAAATGAGTCTTATAATGGTGGAGGAAAACTCCTATTTTGTTTGGTCTCTCAGCAACCTGGAACAAGTCCTCATATCTGTCTGTTGAAAAAAAAAAGCTTGTGCTTCTGTTAGTTTCATAAGGACCTTTTATTAAGCATATCCTCAATTGACCAAACTCTTGGATGTAATGAGAATTGCAGTTCTGATACCAGCAGTCTGTGGTATTGATGAGAGGACAGCGGGTCCCACCGTTCACAGCTCTTCTTCTTTAGTGAGCGTCATCCGTCTTTTCAGTTCACACCATCCAAGAGCAGACGCTGGAATCGAAAATAAACTTGTTTTCCACAGCAAAACTCTCCAGTTCAAAATCCATGTAGCTTCAGTCATTTTTCAGGAATAGTGGCATACTAGATCACTCCCCCAGCCACAAACATGCAGGTCAGGACTAATGTAAGAGTTAAGAGGTCCCAGTCTTTTCCAGTCATAGACCTACTACTATAAGACATTATGAAATGAGATAACTGGTCCCACTCACAGTCTGAGACAAATGCAATAACAAGCTGATGTCTACGTGGATAAGAAATCAGCAGTCTCAGCTGGTTAGACAGTAGTAACGATATATCAGTGTGATCTCGTCAGATACATGGATTGAGAGAACGGATAATACCACTTGATGTTAATGCCCTTTCCTCGATCCGGCGTTCTACTGGTCGTGTTGCAAGTCCTCCAGATAACAGGATTACATGAGGAACTGAGATGATTCACTATTATGAAGAACCCGGAACACGGAATGCTTGAGAAACACTGGTCTTTGTCGTTCAGACATATCAGGGCCATAGTATTGTTGAGGTACATCCGGCCGTTGAGGAACCGTGCCTGGATCCCAACTTGCTATGATAGAGGCCAAGTTCTGTAAAAAGGTGTGAGAGAACAGTAGTTTCTAGGCCTTTCCACAGCTCTCTGTGTAAGGCATTGCTCAACATCTCCTACAGCAATGAGAGAGAGAGAGAACAGTACGTAGCAACATATTGAACAAAATCACTATCAATAGTAATCAGTGCTAGATATTCCCATAACTGTCTCAGTCCTCACCAAAGCAATGGGGGTTTAGTTTCATTATCTCAGGTGTTCTCTACTTCACAGCACCATAACCAGTGGTTTTTGCAGTGGGTAACATGGAGACCATTTGATGGTGGATGTCTCTTTCATACAATATCAAATACAGGAAGACCCCACAAGTGGCAGACAAATAAAACCAAAAGATGTTGTTTGAGCAACATATCCTCACGTAAGACAATATCACTCCGTTCAAGATGATATTTGGTGGACTGAGCAGACAGAGGAGTGGAAAAGGAGCAGAGATGTTTCACGAAGAGCTGGAGGCCAGTTGCCTCATTAGTCTGTATTGTCCCTGGGCCCCGAGGGTGGCCCAGCACTGAGGCGAGGCGGTGGTAGGGGGTAGCAGGGGAACAAGGGCCACCACTCAGTCAGTCCACTAGCAGCCCATGAAGAAGATGACAGAGATCACACAATGCTGGAAATAACCTCCCATTGGCCCTCACCCTGCACTGGCTAGCTGCTCCGCTGTGGCCCAGCTCAGACTGGCCATCTGGAAACATCATGAAAGGGCCTACGGAAAACATTGTAATGACGACAGAACTATTTACATGATGCGTCTGCCTTGCGCGTTCCTTTCTTTGCTCTGCCATCAAGCACACTTCAAAAGACATATTTGGCTCAGATGTTTGAAGTTGTTGCTGGGGGAGAGGGCCAGTAAGAGCGAAGAGGAAAGGAGATGGAGACTGTAGCCTGGATGAGGATGGCGATGACGTCACAGAGATGTTGAGGGGCATTGGAGAAGAGTTTCCAGAGGCTAGGTGGTTCCACACTGGTGTGTCTGTTGGTGGGTCACGCCCTCGGTGTTGTCTAGAGCTGCGCCGCTGGGTGATGTGGTGGGCGGTGTGGAGTGTGCTGTCGTGAGTGGTGTGCCGAGTCGTGTTCTTGGTGCTGTGATGGGTGCTGTGGAAGTACGGGGGTGGAGGTACTGGGACCCGGTCCGCTGTTGGCCAGGTACTTGGCCCTCATGCTGGAGGTGTACTGTTGAGAGAAAGAGACATGTAGGCGTAACAAAACAGCAGGGGATGACCCGTGTATTCACAGATAAAACATTTTCATCCAATAGAGAACTATATAAAAATTGAAAAGTCATGAAAGGGCCTCTGGAAAACATTGTAATGAAGACAGAAGTCTTTACATGTTGCCTCTGCCTCAGGGGTGTATATTTGATATTTTCTATGTTGGAAAGTGCAGGTCTTTGCCCTGACATCAAAAAAGCATGACTAATGTAACAAGCTGAGAACAACAGGTCACCTTAACAAATCAATAGAGAGGGTTTGGCTGTGAGGGCTGGAGAATGAACAAGCTCCACACATCACAGATGACAACACCAACAGAGAAAACATTCTGTGTCCATTAATTCATTTGAAATGGAGTCACTGAGCAGAGTACATTAGCGATACAGCACCGGGGCTTTGCATTGTGGGAATGTCACCCTGGGAGTCATTTGGACAGCCTATTGTGGAAACCTAGGATCAGCAATATGTTCAGAATATCGCAGATTCCCCTACCCTCAGATTTGGCTCTGAACAGTCTGTGTGAGATCAGAAATCTACCTACAGTATCTACCTATATACTATAGGTAGAAACTATAGGTAGATACTAGTGGTAGATAATAGTGGTAGATACTGTAGGTAGATACTAGTGGTAGATATTGTAGGTATATACTAGTGGTAGATACTAGTGGTAAATACTGTAGGTAGATACTGTAGGTAGATACTAGTGGTAGATACTGGTGGTAGATACTAGAGGTAGATACTAGAGGTAGATACTAGTGGTAGATACTGTATGTAGATACTAGTGGTAGATACTGTAGGTAGATACTAGTGGTAGATACTAGTGGTAGATACTGTAGGTAGATACTAGTGGTAGATACTCGTGGTAGATACTAGTGGCAGATACTAGTGGCAGATACTGTATGTAGATACTAGTGGTAGATACTGTAGGTAGATACTAGTGGTAGATACTGTAGGTAGATACATTTAAACTAAATTCCTGACATTTAATCCTGGTAAAAATTCACTGTCTTAGGTCAGTTAGGATCACCACTTTATTTTAAGAATGTGAAATGTCAGAATAATAGTAGAGAGAATTATTCATTTCAGCATGTATTTCTTTCATCACATTCCCAGGGGGTCAGAAGTTTACATACACTCATTTAGTATTTGGTAGCATTGCCTTTAAATTGTTTAACATGGGTCAAATGTTTCGGGTAGCCTTCCACAAGCTTCCCACAATAAGTTGAGTGAATTTTGGCCCATTCCTCCTGACAGAGTTGGTGTAACTGAGTCAGTTCTGCCCACAAATTTTCTATAGGTTTGAGGTCAGGGCTTTTTGATGGCCACTCCAATACCTTGACTTTGTTGTACTTAAGCCATTTTGCCACGAATTTGGAAGTATGCTTGTTGTCATTGTCCATTTGGAAGACCCATTTGCGACCAAGCTTTAACTTCCTGATGGCTTGAGATCTTGCTTCAATATATCCAGGTAATTTTCTTTCCTCAATATGCCATATTTTTTGTGAAGTGTACCAGTCCCTCCTGTAGAAAAGCACCCCCCAAACATGCTGCCGACACCCCTGTGCTTCACGGTTGGGATGGTGTTCTTTGGCTTGCAAGTCTCCCCCTTCTTCTTCCAAACATAACGATGGTCATTATGGCCAAACAGTTGTATTTTTGTTTCATCAGACCAGAGGACATTTCTGCAAAAAGTACAATCTTTGTCCCCATGTGCAGTTGCAAACCATTGTCTGGCTTTTTTATGGCTGTTTTGGAGCAGTGGCTTCTTCCTTGCTGAGTAGCCTTTCAGGTTATGTTGATATAGGACTCGTTTTTCTGTGGATATAGATACTTTTGTACCTGTTTCCTCCAGCATCTTCACAAGGTCCTTTGCTGTTGTTCTGGGATCGATTTGCACTTTTCGCACCAAAGTACATTAATCTCTAGGAGACAGAACGCGTCTCCTTCCTGATATGACGGCTGTGTGGTACCATGGTGATTATACTTGCATACTATTGTTTATACAGATGAACGTGGTACCTTCCGGCGTTTGAAATTGCTCCCAATGATGAACCAGACTTGTGGAGGTCTACAATTTGTTTTTCTGAAGTCTTGGCTGATTTCTTTTGATTTTCCCATGATGTCAAGGAAAGAGGCACTGAGTTTGAAGGTAGGCCTTGAAATACATCCACAGGTACACCTCTAATTGACTCAAATGACGTCAATTAGACTATCAGAAGCTTCTAAAGCCATGGCATCATTTTCTGGAATTTACCAAGCTGTTTAAAGGCACAGTCAACTTAGTGTAAGTAAACTTCTGACCCACTGGAATTATGATACAGTGAATTATAAGTGAAATAATCAGTCTGTAAACAATTGTTGGAAAAATTACTTGTGTCATGCACAAAGTAGATGTCCTAACCGACTTGCCAAAACAATAGTTTGTTAACAAGACATTAATGGAGTGGTTGAAAAACGAGTTTGAATGATGCTAACCTAAGTGTATATAAACTTCCGACTTCAACTGTACCTATCTACCGTATCTACCGCACCTACCTACCCACCCATCTATCCAGTGTATATATAGTATGTTTCTACATGGGAAAGTAAGGGCTTATCATACTGTACTTAGAGATAATAAACCATACTGGAATTGGGTTGGGTTGTCACATCTGTGTACATTACAATGTATTTATTGCAAAGGAAGAAGCAGACACAAAACCAGGTGCACTTGCAGTACATACTCTGTGAAAGGATGTGACAGGTTTACAGAACAAACAGGACTTATTCCACTTGCCTATAACTCCTATAGAATATACATGCCATTCAGCTTTTATCCAAAGTGACTTGCAGTCATGTGTGCACCCGGGATCATCAGCGTTGCCAGCGCCATGCTCGGCCAACTGGATAGAACCAGACGTTATATCCTGCACACGGTTGTACTGAAAAGTGGCCTTGCCAGATCATCATGACTTTCAATGGGAGTCTCTTAGACGTAGAGGTAAAGTGAGGTGGAGATCATCCCACTCCACACTCAGGAGCCATTTGACCCTTTATAGTGTACATCTATGAGCTCTGAAGGCCAGGAGAGAGACGGACACATAGGTGGAACAACCTGACAATAGCAGAAAGATGTTCTGGCTCACAGAAGAACTCAAGACTTCCAAAATGAACCAGTACAAGTCCTGGACCAGGGGAATCTCCTGGCAACAAAATGGATAAATTTGTTCTCTTCTATAGTAATTAACTCTTTCCGTTTTCAAAACCGTCAATCCCTAAAAAAAGTCTACTCAGAGGTCATTCACAGTGTCCACTCCTTACCAGACCCTCCCTGGTTCCGGTGGAAAGGGGAATGCAACAGTCTGAAGGGCTCGGCAGACTGCAACGCAGTTACGTGAATGCCGTTTTCTATCGGACGTAGGCTTAAATGTTCTTGAAAGAAAGGCCATGGTGGGCCTGGAGGCAGGACAAGAACGTGACGTGTACCACCTAAAACAGCTGCAGTACTGGGGGATAGGAAGGCATGCTGCCCAAGGCCACAGTCAGGGGACACGCGTTAGGTGAGGGGTCACACTAGCAAGACACAGGAGGGCAGTGGGGTGGCAGGTAACTCTGGATAGGGCGTGGGTGGTTGGGGTTGGGGGGGGGGAGTAGACTTGGTTTGGGGGGAACACAGGCCAGTAAGTGAAGGTAGGTGGGTGGGTGGTAGGGGTGGGCATTGTCTGTACCTGTTAGCATAGCGGAGGAGGTTACCAAAACGATCTCTCACTCGCCGAGGGCTTTAACTGCCAGCTGTTGCGGCTGTAACTGTCCATGTCGGCAGTCAAATACAACTGTGTGGGTTTGCAGGAAAGAAAACAACAGCGACAAGACAGTATAGAGAAGATGCACAGCGCAGAGTCTAGGCCCAAGCAGACACACTGACACCAAGGAGGGGCTCAGCCTCCAGGACAGGAGGGCGACCGGCCAGGGAGGACCAGGGACCACTGACAGAGGGATTCAGGTTGACTTACAACACACAACCTGTGGAGACTGGTAGCTAGGATCGTCATGTTGATTCTAGCTCTTACTGTGAGCCAAACTTGAATATGTCAAAATAAGAGGCAAAAACAAAACGCCGACTACACCGAGACATCAGTTCCAAAACCAGGCCCCGTTGGCAGACGGTTTACTTTAAAACAAGATCTTTCATTATCGTGTCCTACACAATGGCTGCCAAATGACCCAGTCAGTGGAGGTGTTCTGTCCATCAGTGTATAACGTAGACATTGGGACACTTACCGAGGGAGGAGGGGACTCTCTCTCTATCAGTGGGGTGTTCTCACACCGCGGGTTCTGGAAGGCATTGGCATTCTGGGTCCTGTGTAACAGAACAAACACACACTCCCAAGGTTAAACACAGGCGGGGATGGAACTACAGCTGCAGGACCTGTGCGCGCGCACACACACACGCACAGAAACAGGTGCACAAACACGTACATGACTTACTGACCCTCAAAATATACTTTCATTGCCACAGAAGCACATACCCACATATACAAATAGTTCATGATACCATTTAACCCCTACAGGCACCACAGACACAGATCCCCACAGAACATCCATGGCTGTACTGTACTGTACAATCCACCAAAACCAGAGCACCACCAAATCCCCTCCCCCAGGCCCCATCCTAAATCCTAAGAGGTCCATTCATAAGGCTGTTGGGTTTCAAAGAACCACAGCTGGAGAGCAACAGCTGCATCACTCATGGCCGCCAGAATGTGACCCTCTACGGGGGAGCAGAGCACCGCTCCTCTCTTTCTCAGCAGTGCCCTAAACGTGGAGGCTGTGCTAGTACAGCCCTGGGTCACATGGTATCTCACATTCCTCAACCCTCACCACCACAGCCTGCTTTGAACCTTTCAACACTGAGAAAGTGGAGGGGAAGTGCACCCACTGTTGCCCAGCGATTCTCTTTGAGACGAGTGTTCCACGGGACTGGTGTTACTGTACTCACATGTACTCTGTGACGGGGGCGTTGCTGACGGTGTGGGCTGCAGCAGGGATGCTGGTCTCGCTGCCGTAGCTGCTGCCACAGCTGTACAGGCTGGGCATGTGGACGCGGTACAGGTTGTCGTGGTTCTGCAGTCTGCCTCCGTGGGACATGGACTCGTCCTCGCTGTCTGCCTCGTTCCTAGAGACACAGAGAGAGACACTGCTGAGTCACACATCCACCAGGACACATACTACCAGGGTTGGCGTCAATTCCATTTCAATTCAGGAATAAAACAGAAATTCCAATCTTACTTCCACATTTTCTCATAGAAAATCATTGAGGAAAAGGCAACAGAAAACATGTCATACCCTAAGGATGCAGCACCCCCTGCTTGGACCAATTGAGATATTACATGTGACTAACACATTTCAGTTAATTACTATAGCTCATGCCTTGGGCAAATCAGTGTCATTTTGTAAATGTCAGATCTCTATGGAAAGACGCATCATTCACCCAAATTGTCAAACTCGGGCTATTGCATGTGACGAACATACAAACAGACAAGGACACATCCACAGTCCCATTCTCAATTTCATCGTGGAGGACAAAAATTGGAATGACAGTTTATTTCCAAATTGCAATGGAATTGACTACAACCCTGCAGAGTGACAAACGGCCACAAGGTGGAGCCCCTCTCCCACTGACGGGGGAGAGCAGCAGCAGCACAAAAACAGGCACATTCAGTCACGTTTTGCATTCATCCACAGCCACGTTTCTAGTCAATTTCTTCACTGCCCAAGGGGAGACGAAAGTGTGTTCTCTTTGAGAAAGGGAAATGAGCAAATCCCCACTGAGCTTAAGGAATAAAACCACGCTCCACTAAGATAAACATGTATTCAGTTTCCACACGAATATTACAGATTGATCTGCTACAATACGGATTTGGTTTTACTTTGCCATTTCTGTTCAAACAGGAGCTGTGATCGTGACTAGCGCACGGGCACCACTGAAAGCCCACATCGTCACATTTCCAACAAACAAAGACATTTCCCCCTGTAGCACAACGGTCAGGGTATAAAACATGGACCACAAAAGACAAAAAAAATAGCCCTTGTGGCGCTGCAGTGAATAGCGCTGATGATGATGATGACATGGTGGTGCTTGTCTCCCTCTAGTGTTCAACACACCACCCACAGCGTTCTCCTCCACACAGTTAATTAATGACATCATCCCATTCAGGGCAGCACGCATTCACCCATACAGAACATTACAAAAACAGAGTATGTAGTGGGGGGGGGGGGGTATAACTCATTTCCAACATTACCGTGTTCATATATAAAACATACCAATGGAATGGCTTATGGCATTAAAAGCAGTACAGCTTAATGTTGGGTTATTAAGAACTACATGTCATTAAAACAATGAGTTATTACTCAAACAACTATGTCATTTAGAAGATGCATTCCTATGCAAAACCCTTTGTTGTATAACAGGAACAGCGAGCTGAGATCAAACTGCAGCACATAACATATTCGCCAGTATCCTCAGAACTCTGCTAATTACATAGTGGAGTTAAACTGGAGGCGTGGCCAGGGACAGCTAACTCTCATCTCTCTTACAAGGCATTATGATTCATCCTATCCATCTGCTGCTGATAGGGGCACCCAGCGGAGGGAAATCAGATGGATTTCATAAAGTACAACGTCAACCTCCAAAATTACACCACTCCATGCAATGGTTGCAATAGATTTAGGCAAAGCTTTGCACGATTAGGGAGAGGGGGATAACAGGAAGTTATATTTTTGGGGAAGCAGCTGGGCCCTCCTGGCCAGGTCTGATGGAAAACACTGCCAGTGTTCTACACACTAGCAACGGAAGACGTAAAGCAGCGAACACATTTAGTCAGGGGTTTAGAAACTCTTCAGGAAAAAAAACAATTAAATTCTATAATAGTATTGTCTCTGTCTGTCTACAGGCAAATCATTATCATTTGAGTCATTTCTGTGTAATGTAAAAATGGGACTCAAGAGGCTACAGTCCGTGGTTCAGGCAAAAGCTCTATTAACTAATGTATGAGTTCTATTGGAAGCAATTCTAAATAGTTTCTCTAACCATGAAATACTTAACTGTTTATTTTCTGAACCATTTTGCTCATAGACATGGAACACTAACATAGAAACAGAAATAGCATCGAGGTCCAATTGGACAGACTGTATGTGGTACTGGAGGATAGTGGTGTGTACGGGAGAAGGGTTCTGACCTCTTGTTGTTCCAGGTGTGAGGTAGGCTGCAGACGATGGAGCTGAACATGAGAGCCGTGACGAAGGAGAAGAGCACCAGGTAGATCAGGCCCTCCAGTCCATCATAACACAAGCCTGTTATAGCCTGGACATAGTCCTGGAACACAACACAGCAACACAGTTAATAACACAAGCCTGTTATAGCCTGGACATAGTCCTGGAACACAACACACCGCTGTTATAGACCGGACATAGTCCTGGAACACAACACACCGCTGTTATAGCCCGGACATAGTCCTGGAACACAACACAACCCTGTTAAAGCCTGGACATAGTCGTGGAACACAACACAACCCTGTTATAGCCTGGACATAGTCCTGGAACACAATAACACAGTTAATAACACAACCCTGTTATAGCCTGGACATAGTCCTGGAACACAACACAACCCTGTTAAAGCCTGGACATAGTCCTGGAACACAACACAACCCTGTTAAAGCCTGGACATAGTCCTGGAACACAACACAGCAACACAGTTAATAACACAAGCCTGTTATAGCCTGGACATAGTCCTGGAACACAACACAACCCTGTTAAAGCCTGGACATAGTCCTGGAACACAACACAGTTAATAACACAACCCTGTTATAGCCTGGACATAGTCCTGGAACACAACACAACCCTGTTAAAGCCTGGACATAGTCCTGGAACACAACACAACCCTGTTAAAGCCTGGACATAGTCCTGGAACACAACACAGCAACACAGTTAATAACACAACCCTGTTATAGCCTGGACATAGTCCTGGAACACAACACAACCCTGTTAAAGCCTGGACATAGTCCTGGAACACAACACAGTTAATAACACAACCCTGTTATAGCCTGGACATAGTCCTGGAACACAACACAACCCTGTTATAGCCTGGACATAGTCCTGGAACACAACACAGTTAATAACACAACCCTGTTATAGCCTGGACATAGTCCTGGGACACAACACAACCCTGTTAAAGCCTGGACATAGTCCTGGAACACAACACAGTTAATAACACAACCCTGTTATAGCCTGGACATAGTCCTGGAACACAACACAGTTAATAACACAACCCTGTTATAGCCTGGACATAGTCCTGGAACACAACACAACCCTGTTATAGCCTGGACATAGTCCTGGAACACAACACAGTTAATAACACAACCCTGTTATAGCCTGGACATAGTCCTGGAACACAACACAACCCTGTTATAGCCTGAACATAGTCCAGGAACACAACACAGTTAATAACACAACCCTGTTATAGCCTGGACATAGTCCTGGAACACAACACAACCCTGTTATAGCCTGGACATAGTCCTGGAACACAACACAGCAACACAGTTAATAACACAACCCTGTTATAGCCTGGACATGGTCCTGGAACACAACACAGTTAATAACACAACCCTGTTATAGCCTGGACATAGTCCTGGAACACAACACAACCCTGTTAAAGCCTGGACATAGTACTGGAACACAACACAGCAACACAGTTAATAACACAACCCTGTTATAGCCTGGACATAGTCCTGGAACACAACACAACCCTGTTATAGCCTGGACATAGTCCTGGAACACAACACAGCAACACAGTTAATAACACAAGCCTGTTAAAGCCTGGACATAGTCCTGGAACACAACACAACCCTGTTATAGCCTGGACATAGTCCTGGAACACAATAACACAGTTAATAACACAACCCTGTTATACCCTGGACATTGTCCTGGAACACAACCCTGTTATAGCCTGGACATTGTCCTGGAACACAACACTGTTATAGCCTGGACATAGTCCTGGAACACAACACAACCCTGTTATAGCCTGGACATAGTCCTGGAACACAACACAAGCCTGTTATAGCCTGGACATAGTCCTGGAACACAACACAACCCTGTTATAGCCTGGACATAGTCCTGGAACACAACACAACCCTGTTATAGCCTGGACATAGTCCTGGAACAGAACACAAGCCTGTTATAGCCTGGACATAGTCCTGGAACACAACACAAGCCTGTTATAGCCTGGACATAGTCCTGGAACACAACACAAGCCTGTTATAGCCTGGACATGGTCCTGGAACACAACACAACCCTGTTATAGCCTGGACATAGTCCTGGAACACAACACAAGCCTGTTATAGCCTAGACATGGTCCTGGAACACAACACAGCCCTGTTATAGCCTGAACATAGTCCTGGAACACAACCCTGTTATAGCCTGGACATAGTCCTGGAACACAACACAACCCTGTTATAGCCTGGACATGGTCCTGGAACACAACACAGCAACACAGTTAATAACACAACCCTGTTATAGCCTGGACATAGACCTGGAACACAACAACAAAGTTAATAGCACAAGCCTGTTATAGCCTGGACATAGTCCTGGAACACAACACAACCCTGTTAAAGCCTGGACATAGTCCTGGAACACAACACACGCCTGTTATAGCCTGGACATTGTCCTGGAACACAACACACCGCTGTTATAGCCTGGACATAGTCCTGGAACACAACACACCGCTGTTATAGCCCGGACATAGTCCTGGAACACAACACAAGCCTGTTATAGCCTGGACATAGTCCTGGAACACAACACAACCCTGTTATAGCCTGGACATAGTCCTGGAACACAACACAGTTAATAACACAACCCTGTTATAGCCTGGACATAGTCCTGGAACACAACACAACCCTGTTATAGCCTGGACATAGTCCTGGAACACAATAACACAGTTAATAACACAACCCTGTTATAGCCTGGACATAGTCCTGGAACACAACACAACCCTGTTAAAGCCTGGACATAGTCCTGGAACACAACACAGCAACACAGTTAATAACACAACCCTGTTATAGCCTGGACATAGTCCTGGAACATAACACAAGCCTGTTATAACCTGGACATAGTCCTGGAACACAACACAAGCCTGTTATAGCCTGGACATAGTCCTGGAACATAACACAAGCCTGTTATAACCTGGACATAGTCCTGGAACACAACACAACCCTGTTATAGCCTGGACATAGTCCTGGAACACAACACAAGCCTGTTATAGCCTGGAACACAGCAACAGACAAGTAATTTATAATGATACCTGACATTATTTATGATCACGGTATGCACAGGGTGGTACAGTGCATCAGTCTCTTCAATTATGTGATGGTGCATGACGTTAGATCATAAGTAGATGTCATACAAACAGACATGTTGAAGTCAGAAGTTTACATACACCGTAGTCAAATACATTTAAACTCAGTTTTTCACAATTCTTGACATTTGTCAGGAGACCCATTTGTGACCAAGCTTTAACTTCCTGACATGTCTTGAGATGTTGCTTCAATATATCCACATTATTTTCCTTCCTCATGACGCCTTGTCAGGAATTGTGAAAAAATGAGTTGAAATGTATTTGGCTAAGGTGTATATAAACTTCCGACTTCAACTGTACGTACAGATTAATGAAAACATTCTTGGCAAATGCTTTCGCTCTCTTCCGTCTTGCGCCGGTCCAAGAATTTCACCTCTAGCGGCACAATACGAATGCGAATATATCCACATTATTTTGCTTCCTCATGACGCCTTGTCAGGAATTGTGAGTCAGAAAAAATGAGTTGAAATGTATTTGAAATGTACATACATACATACATACATACATACATACATAGTAGGCCTGTATGACAGGACAGTGATGCAATTGTGCATGAGCAAATGTGAAGTTTTGCAATGCCTGGATACAATACCACTAACATGGTCACAGATCTGTCTGCACATAGTACACTCCACTGCCTAGTAGGGCGTTACTTAGGTGCCGATATGATATGTATTGCGATTCTCACAATTCTAATATGTACTGCGGTTCGATACTGTGACTTTATTGCGAGTCGATCATTCAAAAATATTGCTTCTGCAGAGGGACAAGACAGAGCCATGAGAAAATGAATTGATCAAGTCACTTAAAGTTGAAAACAAAATGGGCTCTCTATTTAAAAAGAAGATGGAGAACAAGCTATACTGGAGTTTTGGTGCAGGTACAGCCAACTAGCGCAAAAATAATATTGCGATATTGTGAAAACTATGAGCTATACCTTCAAACAATAATAACCCGTTATGTAACTACATGGAACTTTCCTCTCATCACTGCCGTCTGGTTGCCATGTCATATACATGTATCCATGACAACTAGTGCACAGGCTAGAGGTTCACATCACGTCATAGAGACACAACTAACCTACCAAACAGATGCTACATTTTGCCTGTCTGCTACACAGGGTTACTGTACACAGCGCCCTATCTGACACACATGCTGGGGGGAGGGAGGTTAGACATGACTATTTAATGATACATGGCGTGGAGGAGTGAGAAAGCAGGCCAAGACGGTGCTGCTTCAGAGCCAAGCAAAGTACAGTCATTATCGAGAGGAAGTAGCGTGACAACATGCGCAATACCCGGGAGTGCTATTCAACATGACCAAAGCAGAGTAAGTTGGGAATAATATTGTCCAGCTTTTAATGAAAACATTTCATGACGACCGCTTCTGCTTCCTACATTTGCACTGAGAGACGTCTTGGTTGTTCCCTCTAGGTACAGCATGTTTACATGTGATGTAGAGGCAGGCGCGTTACACCATCCTCCACGCTCAGCACAATGATCAGAAAGAAATATACGATGCAGAACAAACATCCCTCTCTGTAGAAGAACAAGCCATGTCAGCTCTATTCACGTCATGACATTTCTATGTGCTACTGAAAGTGGCCCTGGTTTAGGCCGAATGTAAGCTCCTGGGCTA
Organism: Oncorhynchus clarkii lewisi; assembly: GCF_045791955.1. Taxonomy (NCBI): domain Eukaryota; kingdom Metazoa; phylum Chordata; class Actinopteri; order Salmoniformes; family Salmonidae; genus Oncorhynchus; species Oncorhynchus clarkii. The sequence goes on from NC_092159.1 coordinate 40,432,176, forward strand.
CTGCTTGATTGGCTCAGGTTCTCCTGCCCTCCGCTGTGAGTGGTGGGGGTGAGAGTGGGAGTGACAGTAGGAACAGTGAGACCCAGGCAGGGCACCAGCCATATAGGGGTTAACAGGGGGGGACGTGAAGAGCTGTCAGGGAGGGCTGCTACTACAGATCAGAGAGATATGCAGCCCAGCCCAGGGCACCGGCCACATAGGGGTTAACAGGGAGGGCTGCTACTACAGATCAGAGAAATATGCAGCTCAGTCCAGGGCACCGGCCACATAGGGGTTAACAGGGAGGGTTGCTACTATAGATCAGAGAGATATGCAGCTCAGCCCAGGGCACCGGCCACATAGGGGTTAACAGAGGAGGACGTGAAGAGCTGTCAGGGAGGGCTGCTACTACAGATCAGAGGGATATGCAGCTCAGCCCAGGGCGGCGGAAGCACTGCAGGCAGAGAGGAGCAGGTCTGAATACAGGGTTGAACCAGGAGCAGTGGAGCAGAGTTGAGCTCAGCTGAGCGGAGCACAGACGCACGTGCACAGGAGTGTGAACCGTGAACGTGGTCCTCTCCATCACACAGGCAGAGGGAAAGCCAACTGCGGGTCACACCACGACTCACTGGACCGTTTAGACACAGTTTGTAAACACATCTGCCAACATCATCGGACTGGACATGCACCGTACAATGTACCGTACATACTAACAACCACATCCCAGAGAGGGATACGTACACATGTAGACCGTGACCACGCAACACAGAGACCATACGACATCCCCTGTGGAGTAAGGATGTTAGCCATGGTCCCCCTGGTGTCCCAGGCAGGAAGGCAGCTCACCATGTGAAGGCTTCGGCAGTCCACCAGGGCAGTGAGCTGATGCAGGCCGATCTCTGTGGTGTTCAGCACCCCCTGGATCTGTTCTAGATTCCCCTGCAAAACACAAACACACAAACGCTTTAAAACAAGGCCAAGTCGACATTTAACACAGCAAATTAGGCCAGACCACTGTCTCAGTGAGCGTGTGTGCGAGTGTATGAGAGAGATACTGGCAGTACTTCATTTTTGTGTCCTACTTAAACTAGTAAAGGTTGGTATGACGTTAACAAAAGTAGAGAGTCGGTGAAACTTTGAGGAAACTCCCAAACCAGAACAGAGTCAGCAACCCTGAAGCCTTGTGCAGACAGACTCCAGGTTTTTCCATTGAAATGAGGGTACTTCCTCCGAAACCTCAAACTTAGGCTATACCGCCGTCTGTCTGCACGAGGTGTAATAACAAACCACGTCCGGATTCTCCTATGGACTGTAACGGCCAGCAGAGAACAGCGTCTGTCCAGAGGTCTATTTTAAATGACTAAATGGGAAACGAGGGCTGATGAGTGTTTGACTTCTCCATCTCTGGTAGCCCAACAGTATGTGAAATGTTCCCATGAACTCAGCATTTTCTCTCTTCACTCTGCCACTGAAGTAGGCCTCGATTTTCCAACACGTCCCAAATGTCAGGCCCCATTTGTTGCTCTGTGCACACAGCGGAAAGATCAGCGCTGGACAATACAACACAGGGCTGTACACAGAGGACGGCAGTGAAAGTAACATGAGCATAACGCAAAGGTGAAGTGCCAGTAGACCTTTTGTGGCCAGGTGCACTCGTCTCCTCCCTCTCTCTGCCTCTTGGTCCACTGGTTCCATTCAGTGGACTGTTCAACCCTTAGAACTGCTACAATGGTACAGCCGGTGTATTCAGACCAGGGGGAAAAGGCTGGGTGTGTTTGTGTGGCGTGACTGAGCCAGCAGGTTATACAGTAGTATCAGTACTCTGGCAGGTGGCGTTCACAGCAGGAAGTAAAGTGATGGATGTCAGGAGTCAGGACGCTCACCTTAGTTTGGGGGTACTCTCTGGTGGCCGAGCGGAGCAGCTCAGACACGTCGTCTTGCATCTCCACTAAGGCTTTGTGGCTCCCGGACAACTTCTACAACACAAGAGGGGAAACACAACCGCCTGTATCAGACATGGCACCGAGTACTGCTCTACTTGTTCAATGTCTTTGGTAAGAAAAACTCCTGACCCTAACACAGAAAATGTAAAAAACAACCCTGCTAGCAAACTCTAGTCCTTTCTGATAGTCAAATATGTCCCTTTACACTCAACCCAATGTCGGCACATTCACACCCTGGTACCCGTCAGATATATTACATTCATTATGTATCAACCCTTTTTCTTAACAGACGTGCCCGTGATAGCTAGGCTGGGCTTGTGCTGCACTGAGAAGAAGAAAGAAATACTAGTCCATTAAAAGCAGGTCACGGATAGGGTCTTATGGGCAGGGTCTTCAAATCAGGTTAATATTTGACACTGGCAATGGCCTTTGTGGCAGTTTCACAGTTCTACATTTACACCTCCAGGAAAAGCTGACATTTGGCCTAAAAGATGAAAGGCACAGGGAGTGTGTTCTCTCTCTCCCAGCAAGACTGCTCCTTTCTAGTTGGACTGGTACAGTGAGTGTATGTCATAATATGCTTTTTGTGACCAAAAAAAAACAGTCTTGCAGCCTTGACCAGTATTCTTTGGACAAAAAGCTTCGCTAAAATATGATGGCCAGTAAAAAGTCTGTTTGAAGTAGCCTACCTGTTGGAATGGGTTGGTTTGGCCCACACTGCATGTCATGTAGTACTGCAAAATGTCTGTGGAAAAACACACACAACAGGCCTGGATCAGATGATGTGAGCAATACCGCAGACAACCTCAGTCTAGTTAGTTCTAGTAGTACGGTGACGGTCACTGCTACAAGGTGAATTGCATGAACACATTCTCACAGGGGCCATCATGTTCTCTCTCCAACCATTTCCCCTGTGAAAGCAGGTCCTTTAGAAGCTGCAGTATGTGGGAGCTGTCATTCACCACCATGGTGACTTACTGGATGGTATTTCTATTCCCTGACCTTGACATCCCATAGCCTTTATATGCCACTGCCTGAAGCAGTGCCCAGCCTACTGAATGTCAGCTGGTGAACCCCATAACCTACAGTGATGTGGTATCATCTCAGGTCAGCTTCCCCAGAGACAGAGAGAGACGGACAGAGATTGGGTTATTTTTTGGGGTTGCTTTTCTGAAGGAGGGTGAATAATGATCTTTGGGAGGGCCTGCAGAGTAATCAATGGCTGCTGATTAGCTGGGGGCTTGTGAGGAGAGGAGACCGGGGGCTCGTGAGGAGAGGAGACCGGGGGCTGGTGAGGAGAGGACACCGGGGGCTCATGAGGAGAGGACACCGGGGGCTCGTGAGGAGAGGAGACCGGGGGCTCGTGAGGAGAGGCGACCGGGGGCTGGTGAGGAGAGGAGACCGGGGGCTCGTGAGGAGAGGAGATTGGGGTTGCGTCTCTAATGGCACCCTACCCTTCACCCTGGTCAATAGTAGTAGAGCACTATATAGGGAATAGGGTGCCATTTGGGACAGAACCTGGGTCGATGGGGACAGTTCAGAGCTCCGTAAACAATGCTAATGGGTTAGCTAGCAGCACGCTCAGGCACACTGTACCAGTAGGATTAACAGTATCCTGCTTTAGGGAACTCAATCTGGGATGGTGTGAGAAGGAGACATGTATTCTCACACACACACTCATGACATTTAATAAATAATGATATTTGGGAGTGTGTGACTCAAACACAGCACAGCATGGCAGAGGTTTGAATCAGAGTGGCTCTCCTTCTGGTCCCCAGTATTAATCACAGAGAATAGCACCAGCATCACCAACATAACACATGGCATCCTATTTCTGATGCTACACTGGCCTGTGACGTTCACTGATTACCACACAATCAAGTGGGCACACACAGAGTGGTAGAGAGAAGAACAAGTCTGCTCTGGTTATGGATGCGCCAGCTATCTGCCATAGCTCCTCTAAACTCATAAACAGTGTAATTATGGCACTGACGAAGGAAATGAACTGCTCGTTCAATGATATCCTTGGATGGCCAGATACAACAGGCTGAATAGAAGACCTCTCATTTACGGCTTGTAATAGTGTTTAAAGCAGCCAGTCAGAGATGACAGACTCATAACTTATCTTTGTGGAAGATTCAATAATTCGGTTCGGGATTTTACTACCATAACGGCAGAGTGATGTATAAGAGAAACAACGGGCGAAAACATTAAGCAGAAAGCGGGAGAATAGAACAGCCTTTCTGTTGGGGCTCAGACAGGGCAGTAAAGACAGACATATTACAGCCAGCGAGGAACAACAGATAAGATGAAGAATGGAACCCGAGCTGCTGCAGAGTGAAGTATAACCTGTAGGGTTCATTTACCAGGGTAAAATAAAACAGGAATTTGCGTGCAGTAATAAAACCAACGGCTTGTCCAGGACGGACACTTTCAGGTTTGAAATAAGGACAGAACGGAATAAAGGTAACGAAAAGGGGGACCTTTTCAAAGGCTGCCGTTTGCGAATTGAGAACAACAACCTTAGGGCAAGGTCATTCTTAGGGGTCACAAACATGTACTGGACACCATGTTGAAGAGAGAGAGACAAAATTTAAAATCTCGCAATGCCATATAAATGTTCAGCTCCCTCCTCTAGTATTCCTATTGAGAGTAGACAGAGAGGCATTCACAATGACAGGGTAGAGAGCTCTATTCTCTCCAGCAATGACTTGACAATGGAGTGGTGATTTAGAAAGAGGATGACACTAACTGGACACTAGTGTCGGGGGAAAAACAATGTTAATCGATACAGTTACATATCAGGGTATTTTTAACCATGTATTGTTTTGACAATATGGCAATTATTATTTTTGCGCTAGTTGGCTCTACCTGCACCAAAACTACAGTATTTTTCCTTCATAGCTTCTTATATGAAAAATGTAGCCAATTTGTTTTCAGCATATTTTATTTCCATGACTGATAAAAACTTGTTGTTTTCTCATGGCTCCCTTGTGAGAATCCCAAGGCACCTAAGTATCGTGATTATATCGTCCCTGGCAATTCCCAGCCCTACTGGTGACTGTGTTAAATTACGCAGTACTTATCCACAGATACCGTCGACTGCAGTAGAAAACACACACACACACACACACACACACGCACACGCACACGCACACTGCCTGCCTTCCTCTCGCACCATAACATGTCTCTCCTCACCCCCCTCCTCCACTGGTCTTACCTCATTCACACACACACTACTTCACACACCCTTGGCTCCATCTCTCTTTCCTCATCATGGGACCAGATTGGCCAATTACGCCACGGGCCGTATTAGACACTTAAAACGCAGCGCAGCCCGTCACCCCTGGCTTGTCTGCCCGGCCACAGATGCTCTGGGGGTAATTTATTGAGTCCTATTACAGGTTTGAGGAGGTAGCTCATGCACCCCAGCCCAGGTCCATAAATCTGAAAGCAATACATTTCACCACTGGCCAGAGAATAGAAACAGGTTTCTCTCTCTCCCCAGGGTGGGATGGGGGATTGATTGAGCATCACAGTGATTGGGCTTGTCTGGCACATATTAAAGCGCTTTTGGCATTTGTGTCGTTGCTCTGTCATTATTTCCGCATCATATCCCAGTGTGTATGCTACTGAAGGGAATGAATCCAATCATTTGTCAGAGCTATCAAAAACATCCAGATGACAGTACCCCACGACAAAAGAAACACTTATATTTTATCACAGACAGACAGAGTGTTAGAGCCAGACTTGTCATTGGTGTTATGCATTTCCCCCTCCAACGATTTACTACAACTGCTGTAGTGTTCTGTCAAGTTGAAGAGAGAACGCAATTCATAGTCAGCAGACGGTTCTCCTCCAAAACAAACAGGACATGAAAGCTTGTGACCGAGAAATTTAACAAACACTTGCCTCTCAGCGTTCTTGCACAAACAACTTAAAAAGTAGCGTAAGATGTGAATCTCACAGAGAGCAGTGTCTGTATTTCACTTTATGATCGATCTCACAATAAACGTGACAAATCTAAGACACTGGCGATTCCTCTAAATGAATCTATACCTTTATTAAGCACTCCATACTGTTCGGTCATTTGGGTGACGAACATGTCAGGAGCAACGCAGAAGTCACTGGAGGTCTGCAGAGAGGGAGTAAAACACAGTCACACGGTGGGAAAAACCAAACAGTCAGAAAGCACAACAGGACATTTCCCAACAACACAGTAGATAGAATAATGAGAATGCTCAGTTTGTAGGATAATCAGTCTCACTGGAGGATTCCATCAGGAGATAATAAAGATCACATGCACCATCGTGTCTCGGAAGGAAGACGAGGCAGGGGGTCATCTCTGATTCATATGCAGGGGAGGGAATTATCCATTTGAAATGGTGTGGGAGGGGGATTTGCATAAAGACAGATCCCACTGGGTCCTAAATATTTGATAAAGGCATGCCGCGCACAATGAACGGCACACTGTACCAGCTATAAATTGTAGTAGCTAGTCTGCCTCGCAATTGTCCCTAGATAAACTTGGCAAGTGTTAACAAACCTAACTCCATGAATCATACTGATAATAGTACCTCATGCCAAACATTCTTTTTTGTTCAGTGTCAGCTGGCCCACTGCAGTGACTCAGGTAAAAGGTTGTACAGGTTCTAACTCCCACACTACTTGGACTGAGCTCTGGGTTCCAAGCCTCAACATAGAGATATAGAGCCATGTTCCCATGGAGACACTCACGGCAGACACAGCCAACTCCAGACCCAGGGAGGCCCAGCTGATAACCAGAGCCAGGATGCCCAGAAGACACACTCTGGGGAAGGAGACAGAGAGAGGGAGGACAGAGGTTAGAACAGTACTGCTGCCCAGAAGACATCCCAGCCCGCACAGAGGAGCACGAGATTCAACTTCACTCAACTTTACGACAGAATCACCCCGTTAGTTTACACTTGCAACGTTTCCCTCTACTGTGAGAATTGTGATCGAATCAACATAATATTTGTCCCTTTCAATGCAACATACCAGGAAAAAAAGTGAGAGTTTGTTATAGGCAGAGCGCATCGGAGGAGGATTCTATTGCATTGACAGGCACCAGCGACCTCAAGTTGATGCACTTTTGAGATCAAAGTGAAGAATCGCATGTATCCGCATTCACATTTTCGGGATTTATTTCGAGATGTCTTTCGTTTTTATTTATCATCATTGTCTACAAGACATCTGTCTGATTGGCACCTGTCTGTGTGGACTAATCCATTGTGGAATCAGTGGGGATGGCACAGTCCATCACTAAGACGTGCTACTGAAATTGTATATGGTTATATTACCTAAGAATAATGATGCAACACTAATAAAAATAATATTACTTTATAACAAATGCTCTTTCTCCCGCGTTGGATAGTGGTCGCTGTCCGTGGTTCTGAAATAATACGCTGTTGAATTGGTGCTTTTCCTAAACCCTGTTGCTATGTGCATAATAGCAAAGTTAGCCAGCATATGTGGGAGGCAGCAGCAGAGTTTGGAGACGAGAAAACAGCTCTTGCCTTAATTGACTAAGAAAAGTGAGGAGAGAGGAAACTTAATTAAGTCTATATTTAATCAATAGCCCTAAATGTTAAAGGCTTTATAAATCATCCATATATATATATATAAATAAGACAGATCCTGTTTCTGTTGCCTGTTTGAGTGTTTGCTTAATAGCCTACTGATTCCGTGAGCACCAAGCCTCACGCAACCACAACAAGTCGGATAAACAATTTCACAGATCCGGCTGTTTTGTAATCTTTGCTATGCTGTAATAAAGTCTTTACATATTTTATTCTGTTAGAACAGCCTCTGGTATTATTTATCATTTATTTAGTGTTTACACAGTTCCAAATTGTCAGGAAAATCACATTTATAATCATAATAATAACAACCCTCCCTTTTCTTGATCTCCTTGTTATTATTACTATTATGATCATCATTATAATAATAATAATAATAAGTAATGTCATTAGAATGCTTGCCTAAGAGCACCTCCTGTTTAGTCTTAATACCGTAACTTACTTAGGACTATATTTCAATAGTTAAATAGGCTACAGTACTGTATCCATCAATCAATCAATCAATCATTCAGCTGTTCATGTCATCGCACAGCATACAGGTCATTAATTATTTGAAATGCAATCAAGCATTTGAGTTAAAAAATAAAATAAAGCACTCAGTGCTTGCTCCTTATCTTCTTTTTCTTGATCTCTAGTATTTTCCACAACTAGTCACATTTATTCCACACATCTGACTTCCCCTTTACCTCCTGAGCAACCAGTAAACATTCCTGTTTCAAGCTTATTTGTCACGTCCTCTGCATCCCTTTTGCTGTCACGTATTACGGTGTTCGGAGTTTGTTATAACTAATTGATTGATGTAATTATGATATGCTATAGGTTAGCCCTATTGGTCACATGCATCCGATGCATACACGTGTCACGTTAAGAGCAAGGGTCAAGCAAGTAGGGAATGTTTTTCCGAAACAAATTAGGGATTTAGGTAACAGAACTTTTCAGTCAGAAATGGTTGTAATTATGTTGCATCTTCAACAACACGGACAGATCGATAAACTCTGTTGATGTTAGAGCAGCAAGTCTGGCACAATCAAATAAATTGCGGTCGGACTCCCTCTAGTCATTTGTGTGTCTTAATTATTTAATGAAACAGTGTGCTTAACCTGTTAAGCCTATAGGGGCGCTATTTCATTATTGGATAAAAAAACGTGCCCGTTTTAAGCGCAATATTTTGTCACGAAAAGATGCTCGACTATGCATAGAATTGACAGCTTTGGAAAGAACACAGTCTAACGTTTCCAAAACTGCAAAGATTTTATCTGTGAGTGCCACAGAACTCATTCTACAGACGAAACCAAGATGAAACGTCTAACAGGAAATGAGCAGAATCTCTGAAGCTCTGTTTTCAAATGTCTCCTTATATGGCTGTGAATGCAGCAGGAACGACCATGTGCTTCTGTGGTTTCTTCAAGATGTCTGCAGCATTGTGACGTATTTGTAGGCATATCATTGGAAGATTGGCCATAAGAGACTACATTTTCCAGGGGTCCGCCCGGTGGCCTTTATCTAAATTCGTGCGTAATCTTGTTCTACGCTTTCTTTGGAGGCTCATGAGGATAGTGTGGCAGAAGGAAATAATACCAAAGGCATGGCGAAGGGCTGGTGGTGTGCTAATCCCGAAAGAGAAGGATGCGACAGACATCAGTCAATTCCGACCAATCTCCCTTCTCAACGTCGAAGGGAAGATCTTTTTCAGTATAATAGCACAGAGGCTGTCCACTTATCTGGAAAGGAACAAGTACATTGATACATCTGTACAGAAAGCAGGCATTCCTGGTTTCTCTGGTTGCCTGGAACATACTAGTATGATTTGGCACCAGATCCAAACAGCTAAGAAGGACAAGAGAGACCTCTATGTCATCTTCCTCGACCTGGCCAATGCCTTTGGCTCAGTTCCCCATGAACTCCTCTGGGAATCCTTCAACTTTTTCCACGTACCAGAACCCATCACTACACTGGTAAAGGCCTATTTCCAAGACCTGCAATTGTGTTTCACAACACCTGACTTCACAACAACATGGCAGCGCTTGGAAGTAGGCATAATGGCAGGCTGTACAATTTCTCCTCTGGCCTTCACTATGGCCATGGAAGTCATCATCAGGGCATCGAGATGGGTGGTCGGCGGTGAGAGAACTAAGGAGGGGCTCCGTCTCCCACCTATCCGAGCATACATGGATGACATGACTACACTGACCACCACTGCAGCATGCACCAGGCGGCTACTTGCAAAACTGCAGGATAACATCAAGTGGGCCCGGATGAAAATCAAGCCAAGCAAATCTCGAAGCATTTCCATAGTCAAGGGACAGCTTAAAGATGTGAGGTTTTGCATTGGAGATGACCCGATACCAACGGTGTCTGAGCAACCCATCAAGAGCCTGGGTAGATGGTACAACGAAAGCCTCCGGGATAAAGATCAAGTGCAGCAAGTAAGGCAGGACATCGCCGACGGTCTTGAGAACATCAACAAGACCCTACTGCCTGGGAGGCTCAAGCTTTGGTGCCTACAGTTTGGACTTCTCCCCCGGGTAATGTGGCCACTCACCGTCTATGAGGTCCCAATAACAACAGTGGAGAAGATGGAGCGAACCATTACCTCATACGTGAAGAAATGGCTGGGTAACATCGGCCTCTATGGCAAAGGGGTCCTTGAACTACCTCTTACAAGTCTAACGGAGGAGTACAAGTGCTCTAAAGTAAGACTTCAGATGACATTGAAGGACTCTAAAGACCAGACCATTAGCAAGGCTGCACCTCCCCTACAAACTGGACAGAAATGGACATCATCCAAGGCTGTGCAGCAAGCAACATCAGCCCTGAGACACCAAGACATTGTGGGGAATATCCAGCATGAAAGAGAAGGCTTTGGCCTGGCAGCAAGCAAACCAACGTTCCATAAGGCAACAACATCTGAACGCAGGAAGCTGGTGGTCAAGGAGGTGCGCAGACAGGAGGAGACTGCAAGAAGTGCAAAGGCTGTCTCTCTTGCTAAACAAGGTCAATGGACGCGGTGGGAAGGCCTGGAGAGGAGAAAGATCAACTGGAGTGAGCTTTGGCAAATGGAGGCAACAACATCAGCTTCATCATAAGAGCTGTTTATGATGTGCTTCCATCACCAAAAAATCTACATCAATGGTATGGCGAGGACTCGACCTGCCCCCTCTGCCCAGCTCCAGCGACTCTCAGGCATATAATGACAGGTTGCAAGACCAGCCTCTCACAAGGCCGTTACACCTGGAGGCACAATCAGGTCCTCAAGAGCCTGGCTGCAGCACTTGAGACCAAGAGGAGTGCAACCAATTCATTACCTCCAAAAACAAGCAATCCTGTCAAAACAACAACATTCATCCGGGAGGGACAGAAAAGGCCCAAGTATCCTCCTACAAAGCCAGAAACTGGACACCTAGCCATGGCCCGGGACTGGAAGATGCTTGTCGATATTGGCCAGCAACTAATTTTTCCACCTGAGATTGCTTCTACCAACCTTAGGCCAGACATGGTACTCTGGTCCCCTTCACGAAAGGCTGTGTACATCATAGAGCTCACAGTCCCGTGGGAAAACTCTGTTGAAGAGGCCTACGAGCGTAAGAAACTGCGTTACACAGAGTTGGCAGCAGACGCAACTCAGCGTGGCTGGAATGCAAAAGTCTGGCCAGTTGAAGTGGGATGCAGAGGATTCGTGGCTTCTTCCACCATCAGGTTGCTGAAAGAACTTGGAATCCATGGACAGGCTCTGCGGCAGACCGTCAGAGCAGTTTCTCAAGCAGCTGAAAGAGGCAGCCAGTGGATCTGGATTAAACGGAAGGACCCTTGCTGGGCTATAACTTCATGACCCCCCACCCCCACCTGAGAACCCAATTCAGATCCCTCCAACTTGAGGAGGGCATATGAGGTATGCGGTCAGCTGTCGGACTGGCTCAGGGAAGAGGACGCCCCTGCCTTGCATAGTCCCGTGGGACATCTTAATTGGGCATGGGACACAAGCTAAGGCTTGATCACCCTTTAGCTGGCCACCTTTGATGAGAGTGTTTAGTGATTAAAGGCCGAAACACCCACTGATTCGAAGGCACACTACTGAGGATGTGTCCCAAAATTGACATCTTAACCCAGTCTAAGAAATAAACCTCCCATGCCACTCTGTCAACATCACGGCAAATCTCATGCGAGTGCATTCCATCTATTGGCACAATGGACAGTTTTTAACATCTCGTCCCGTGTTTTATGATTCTGATTCAGTTGCGGTCATTTTGTCCTGGGATTCAGAACGAAACGCACACTTCCACGAAGGATATATCATCGAAGAGATATGTGAAAAACACCTTGAGGATTGGTTCTAAACAACGTTTGCCATGTTTCAGTCGATATTATGGAGTTAATTTGGAAAAAAGTTTGGCGTAATTGATGACTGGATTTTCGTTTTTTTTTGGTAGCCAAACGTGACGCACCAAACGGAGCGATTTCTCCTAAACAAATAATCTTTCAGGAAAAACTGAACATTTGCTATCTAACAGAGTCTCCTCATTGAAAACATCTGAAGTTCTTCAAAGGTAAATGATTATTTGAATGCTTTTCTGGTTTTTGTGAAAGTGTTGCCTGCTAAATGCTAATGATAATGCTAACGCTAAATGCTACGCTAGCTAGCTACTGTTACACAAATGATTGTGTTCCTATGGTTGAGAAGCATATTTTGAAAATCTGAGATGACAGTGTTGTTAACAAAAGGCTAAGCTTGAGAGCTAGCATATTTATTTCATTTCATTTGCGATTTTCATGAATAGTTAACGTTGCGTTATGCTAATGAGCTTGCCGGGATAAATACACTCCTGGATACAGGTTTTTTTGGTAGCCAAACGTGACGCACCAAACGGAGCGATTTCTCCTAAACAAATAATCTTTCAGGAAAAACTGAACATTTGCTATCTAACAGAGTCTCCTCATTGAAAACATCTGAAGTTCTTCAAAGGTAAATGATTTTATTTGAATGCTTTTCTGGTTTTTGTGAAAGTGTTGCATGCTAAATGCTAACGATAATGCTAACGCTAAATGCTACGCTAGCTAGCTACTGTTACACAAATGATTGTTTTCCTATGGTTGAGAAGCATATTTTGAAAATCTGAGATGACAGTGTTGTTAACAAAAGGCTAAGCTTGAGAGCTAGCATATTTATTTCATTTCATTTGCGATTTTCATGAATAGTTAACGTTGCGTAATGGTAATGAGCTTGAGTCTGTATTCACGATACCGGATCCGGGATGGGTAGATCAGAGAGGTTAAAGCATCAGACAAGCTCAGTGCATATCGTTGATTTGATTAACACACATAGGATGTGTCTATTTATGAAAAATACATGTTTAAATATTTTGACCAATAGATTGGTCGAAAGAACAGACGACTCTCGGGCGACAAAGTTTATTATAATTTTTTATTTTTTCCCCCCCGTCGGGGATAGCTCTAGCACATTTGTTCATAGGCCTATACTTTGATAGTTAGTGAGTTTTTTTGCCAAATTATACTGTAGCACATTTTTGGTAAGCAATGAAGGAGTGATTGTTTCCTACAAGAGCACAAAACTATTGATGGGGGAAAAATAAAAAAAAAATCGATAAGAGTTACATATCCGATATATTATTTATGATATTTCGTATCGTTTTGACAATCGCAATTATTATTTTTGCGCTAGTTGGCTGTACCTGCACAACTCCAGTACTTGTCCTTCATAGCTGATTCTCCATCTTCTTTATTAACAGGGAGCCCATTTGTTTTATGCACTTTTATTTCCATGACTGTTCAAAACTCATTTTCTCATGGCTCTCCCTTGTGAGCAATATGTTCTGAACGCAATAAAATGACAGTATCGAATCACTAATACATATAGAATCGCAATACATATCATATTGGCACCTAACCATGAAACATTGTATTGTGAGGTCCTTGGCAATTCCCAGCCTTCACAAAATGTGTACATTTCTAGCACTCTTTGAAAAGCAAGTCTTCAATATTGTATTTTAAGACAGGCTTGAATAAGCTAAGTAGGCAATATTGCAGAGGGTAGCATACATTTTTGTCTGATCCTCTGAAATAATAACAATAATAATGTTATGGGAATAATAATCCATTTTATTTTGTAAAGTGGCCTTTGGCATCAAACACAATACAACAACAGTTTCAGTCACCTCCTTGTCTGAAGGACAAGTAACCAAAACAGGTTAATGTCAAGCCCTGCATGTTTTCAAAAGTGGAATGTAGGCCTGTATGATAGAACAGGTATTTCAATTGTTATTCCATGCTAAAATGTTATTGGATGCATTTTCTCCATAGTTTTTTTTTAATGGTAGGCCAACATTATGATCAAACAGCCACAGTTGGCCACAAGTAGCCCACTTGGCCACAAGTAGCCCACTTGGCCACAAGTAGCCCACTTGGCCACAAGTAGCCCACTTGGCCACTGTTAAAATTAACCAAAAAACTGGGTACAGCCTCAGTTCACACAGTAAAAACGCACTGGAAGTTGCACAGAATTTTCAAAACATTCAAGTTTGCACCAAGGAGACAAAAATGTTCTCAATGCCGCAAAAAAAAAAAGTGGGCTACTTGTGGCCAAGTGGGCTACTTGTGGCCTACTGTGGCTGTTTGGTCATAATGTTGGCCTACCATTAAGGCCACATTTTAGCATGGAATAACAATTGAAATACCTGTTCTATCATACAGGCCAACATTCCATGAGACTGGGAGTTGCTTAGCCTTAACCCCAAACGAAGGCTATTACACATTTTGACTGATCTAAATAAAATGCTGGTGGGTTTAATGTTGAATGTTTAATGCTAGAAAAAAGGAAACCTTGATTTCAACCCTAAACACCCACAGGGACTTGGGATAATGTTTCCCTCATCTCACAAGGAGAGTTAGGGTTAATTATGTCAGAGGAAGTACCCCTTCATTGGTCTCTGGGCAGGGCTTGAGGATGACCTGGGTCTGATTCACTGAGGATGTGTGAGATGAAAGGACATAGGAGGGATAGGAGAGGGGGACCTGGCTGGGGGAACCATGAAGCCCAATGCTCTGGAACTGACTCACATGACAATGAGCCACCCAAACTGACCCCACTGTATCCACAGACACAGATCATTAAATGAAATAGAAGGGAAGGGACTGAAGAGGAGGGCAGGCAGCACTGAGCTTGTGTCCTTGATGCCTTTCAAAAAGGATCTAACATACGGTCCTGCAGAGTTTTCTGAGAGGTTAGTTTTAAAGCACGTGCCAAATGGACTGTGACTGGCTGACACTTTATGAAGCGTGAATTCGTCTCACATAATCGCAATGACAAGGTTATTCAGCGTACAGTCAAACGTAATTTGCAACGGGCGTACAAAGTGATACATGAGATAAAACCTCTGACACATTGGAGGCTTTCATTTTATTTAAATAATTCAATAGAATGACAATTGCTATAAATATATGGTCTAGCAGAATATGGTCCCGCTCCCCACAGTTCTTTTTGGTTCACTCCCTCACATGGTAGGACTCACCCAATAAGTGTTCCCTTGGAGTTGCGAATGAGGCCAAACAGCACCAGCAGGCATATGAGGATGTTGAAAAGTAGCAGGCTTAAGTAGCCCAGCCACCTGAAGTGGAAAACAACAACAACAACAGTCACGAAACCAACACTCAACCACAAACACAACGGAACTATAGACAGACTGACTAAAGAAACCCCAACACCTGCTGACAAACGCAGCACAGTACAGCAAGAAAAAAATATCTATGACCAGTGTACCAATTACATCGGTACTGCTAAAGAAATCAAAAGGATACAAACATGGGGATGGCTTCAAACATACATCAAACAAAAACATGTGATCTGAAGACCACTTCCCCTGCGAGATGCTGAGGGAGGAAGTGTTTGAGATGTTGAGAGGAAGTAGCAGGGAGGGCCGGCTGCTGAATCAGACTGATTTTACTGTAAAGGCGTTTCCACAGTTGACTGCAGCCGTCTCCGTTAACTACATTCATACAGATCCAACCATCACTGACTGGCTGGCTGGACAGCCTCACCAGGAGAGAGATGAACTATCTAACTGTGAAATGTACTGAGGATATATAAACTATCTTACACTGCAGGGTTGTTAACACGAGTTACAGGAGGGAGGACTGTGTTGTGTGTTTCATCCAGTGTCTCCTCCCACTACGTGGTTCATTCGAAGGGTTATCCCAGAAAAATCAGAGCTCTGATCTGGTTCATATTATCTTTTTCTGAGTATCAACTGAGATGATTCTCTCTCTAAAAGGCCTAGCAGTGGAATTCTGCAGCACGACACCAGCATAAACATTCATCTATGAGGGATGACGTACTGGTCGCGTAAATTGCTAATCATATAGTGCAGGATTCCTCTCAGAGTGGAAGTTGTGTAGTTCTGTTCACACTCCATTAAACCCAGGTTGCTGTGAGCTCCTGTATGTAAATGAGGCAGCAGCAAAAGTAGCTAATAACAAAAACTCCCTCATCCCCAACTTGAAATACAAACAATGTATAATACAATAAGACAGGAAAACAAACTCCAACTACATTCACCTACAATAGACAAACGATGTACTAAAACAAACAGGCCTCAGTTCTGGTAACGGTTTTGGTGAACAATAGAAATTGTATGTCCTGAGATGTCATATATTGAGCCTCCCAAGTCTGTCCATCTCTCACCTGTACCAGTCATAGAGCTCGATGTTGACGGCCAGCTCCTCCAGGGAGATGTCTCTGTTGCCCCAGAAGGGGATCTCCACCATCTGCCTCACCAGCTCGTCCAGCTGGCCCTGCAGCTTCTGGATGATAGACAGATAGTCTGTGTGCTTGGCGTACTGGCCCTCCAGCTGCCCCAGACTGCCATCCACCGTCTGCTTCAGGGAGCCCGTGCCGTCTGATACCTAGGTAGTAGGCACAGGGAGGGACACCCAAAGTCACAAACAACCCACTCCTTATGGGAATAGACAAAATCAATAGTGTTTATTATATCGTATCTACGTGGGGTTAGCTTGGGAATCACTGCTCCTTATAGTGACCAACAGTATGATGACTGTGAATGGTGGACCCAGCCCATGTTATGGCTGTGACAGTAGAGATTTTGCTGGGGTGTCATTGTTTCAAATCAGAGTTCTGAGTATTACCAGTTTCTGCACTCCTGCCACCGTGCGGTTGGCGTGGCGCAGGGAGTACGTCAGCCTGTTCACTCCGTCACAGGTCTCGCCGTTCCCATAGAAACCAACAGCAATGCCGGCGCTGAAGGGAGACAAAGGGGAGGAGAGGAAGCGGTTAAGAGGAGGAAGAGAGGTCGGCATAGCACGGCAGACAGACAGACGAAGCGGGTAGGCATGTGAACCCTGCGTCAACTCCTGCCAGGGATAGATGCCACTGAACAGGCAGCATTGAGCTCCAGCAGAAAGCCTCTCTATACAGAATCCATAGCAACCAAGAGGAATGGGTCAGCAATGCCCAGAGCCCCACCATAGAGCTGACAAAGGCTGTACTGACACAGGAGATCAACCCTTGCCCATTCATGGAGGCCGGAGATTATAGGGGGAGCCGCCCTGGCAATCACAAAGACCTACTGCCTCCCAGCTAGTGCTAGACCAGTGGTTCCCAACCAGGATTACCAGGAGCCCTGGGGGTACTTGCTCTATCCACAGGGGGTACTTGAGAAGACTCGTGAGACCATAGGTCTACTGGTAAAATGCACATGAGGGGATACTTCAGGGGTACTCTGGGCAGAGCATAATTCAGATGGTGGTACCGTAGCCAAAAAAGGTTGGAAACCACTGGTCAAGACAGGCATGGGGACCAATGAGCTAACCTATAAACAAGTGGAATCAAATGCATTAGAGGTGGCAATATTCAACGCTGAATATCTAATTACTTACATTAACATTCCAAATATTAGCTACCTACTAAAAACTACTACCAGTAGGCTTTTAGAAGTCTGTGTTGTCCTTTAGATTAGAATGCAACCCAAGAAACTCGTAAGGAACTGAAGACCTGGTGAGAGTGAGACTGTTGCTCAATACATGTGTGGGGGGTAATTATTTGAATCAACAATGAGAATGATATCAGGGGGTATCCTTGTCTAAGGAGGAGTTGTCACTACTTTTAACCTCTTTCCCCTTTGGGAAACAAATACCTCACCACCAGGGGTCACTATATCTCTCTCTCTCAATTCAATTTACTTTATCGGCATGACGTAAAAATGCACATATTGCCAAAGCTTACTTTGGAGATTTACAATATTAACATAAATAAAATAATCAATATTCTTTAATTACATCCCATTGTGAGCAGTTGAATAGGCGTCACAATCACTGCCTCCCTGCTAACTGAGAGACTGCCGAGCCACACAGCCAGCCCAAACAATAGCCTATTGACCATATGGTCACTCTCAGCTGAACACATGCAAACTGGAGGAGCATTCCATGTGAAGGACAGTCCATTTACAGTTCACAAACGTGACATCAGATGGAGGACAGGCTCCATACAGAAAGTCCTTCAGCGCTATAAACTAAAGCAAATAGGCCGATATCATGACGACATCATTATACGGCAGTTGGAGGGACTGTACAAGCAAGATGGAAGGTCTGAGGGCAATGTATCAAAAGAGACGTTCTGGTCAAACAGACTGGCTTTTAACATTGTATTGCAGAATTTCAAAGCTTCACTGTCATTATCCTACAGTATGTTAACAGCAGGTACGTTCAGTTGATCTTCCTAAGGCTATGGTTACATGGTTTTCTGCAGCCGTAGCAGAGTTCCCATCATTCCTGCAAGGCAGTACATCTGCCAGGATGATCTGTATAGGGTGTGAGTCTGGGGTAAGGCCAAACAAAGGGTTCCTCTGGCATTGATAAACATCTAGCTTGTTCAGCACCAATGGAGCCAAGACCAGGCCATTGCAGTAGTCGTAAACAAAACCTTGAACATTTCAAAAGAGAAGTTTGAGTGTCATGCATTTAAGGCTGCAGCAATAACTAGGCTACATCAACAGACACTAGGCTTACTCAACATAATGTCTCAGTTGAAGTAGAGAATCTTCAAGGACGGATGAGGAGAATATCTCTAAACAGAGTCGAACTGAATTCTACGATTCAGCCACAGCAACAGTGATATCACATTGACGCACCATCAAATACTTATGACATTGCCATGGCAACCACTTGAGCAAAGTTAAAGCTGTACAATACGACAATTACCTCAGGGAGGAGAGAAAGAAGCAGAGTCAATCATTATAGATATACGGCAAGGTAAACTACCTCAGAACAAACCTGGAGAAAGACTTTCAATCACCCCCTGCATAAAATCTATAGATTTTAACCACCCCCCTTCATGCCTGTGACATAACATCCCCAGTCCCTCTCCCCAGTCCTCTTTACACAAGAGCATCTGACGTCTGAGAGGATTAAATCAAATGGCATGTTGACAAGGGAAACACCTCCTGTTAAAATGGGAGCCAGTCCACTCCTCTACACCCTGCATCCAATGAGTGGATGGGATTGGCAATTTCCTGGTCTGCCGCTAACTAGGGCAATCTCTTCCTCTCATACTCTGAAGGATGGAAAGTTGAGCTGGAGCTATGGGTTTGTGATCAGGGCAAACAAAGCACATCTCCCTCTGGGGACTGGTAAACTGTGGTGGAAACTTCAAACAGGAAAAACAGACAGGGATTAAATACACAACAGCCCCACTAGTTTGTTGGTTTAGTGTTCTCTTCGACCGCCCTGATTAGAGGTCGACCGAATATGATTTTTCAATGCCGATACCGATTAATCGCCCATTTTGTAATTGTAATAATGACAATTACAACAATACTGAATGAACACTTATTTTAACTTAATATAATACATCAATAAAATCAATTTAGCCTCAAATAAATAATGAAACATGTTCAATTTGGTTTAAATAATGCAAAAACAAAGTTTTGGAGAAGAACATAAAAGTGCAATATGTGCCATGTAAGAAAGCTAACGTTTAAGTTCCTTGCTCAGAACATGAGAACATATGAAAGCTGGTGGTTCCTTTTAACATGAGTCTTCAATATTCCCAGGTAAGAAGTTTTAGGTTGTAGTTATTATAGGACTATTTCCCCCTATACCATTTGTATTTCATTAACCTGTTGGTACTAGGGGGCAGTATTTTCATTTTTGGAAAAATAATGTTCCCAAATTAAACAGGATATTTTGTCAGGACAAGATGCTAGAATATGCATATAATTGACAGCTTAGGATAGAAAACACTCAAAAGTTTCCAAAACTGTAAAAATATTGTCTGTGAGTATAACAGAACTGATGTTACAGGCGAAAGCCTGAGAAATATCCAATCCGGAAGTGACTCATCTTTTGAAAGCCCTGCGTTCCGATGCGTCCCTATTGAGCTGTGAATGCCCTATCAACCAGATTACGCTTTCTACGTATTCCCCAAGGTGTCTACAGCATTGTGACGTAGTTTTACGCATTTATGTTGAATAATACCCGTAGGCGGCTTCATTGCGCAAGTGGTCGCCTGATGCTCCCAGAGAAATTCTTGCGTAAAATACAGAGGTAGCCATTATTCCAATCGCTTCTACTGAGAAACCAATTGTCCCGGTTGATATATTATCGAATAGATATTTGAAAAACACCTTGAGGATTGATTATAAACAACGTTTGCCATGTTTCTGTTGATATTATGGAGCTAATTTGGAATATTTTTTGGCGTTGTCGTGATCGCAATTTCCGGTCGATTTCTCAGCCAAACGTGAAGAACAAACAGGGCTATTTCGCCTACAAAAATATTATTTTGGGAAAAAATGAACTTTGGCTATCTACCTGGGAGTCTCGTGAGTGAAAACATCCGAAGTTCAAAGGTAAACTATTTAATTTGATTGCTTTTCTGATTTTCGTGACAAGGTTGCCTGCTGCTAGCAAGGCATAATGCTATGCTAGGCTATCGATAAACTTACACAAATGCTTGTCTAGCTTTGGCTGTAAAGCATATTTTGAAAATCTGAGATGACAGGGTGATTAACAAAAGGCTAAGCTGTGTTCCAATATATTTCACTTGTGATTTTCATGAATAGGAATATTTTCTAGGAAGATGTATGTCCGTTGCGTTATGCTAATTAGTGTCAGATGATGACAACGGTCCCGTTCACGGGATGGGGTGTCACTAGAGGTTAACCTTTGACTATTGGATGTTCTTATAGGCACTTTAGTATTGCCAGGGTAACAGTATAGCTTCCGTCCCTCTCCTCACTCCTCCCTGGGCTCGAACCAGGAACACAACGACAACAGCCAACCTCGAAGCAGCGTTACCCATGCAGAGTAAGGGGAACAACCACTCCCAAGTCTCAGAGCGAGTGACGGTTGAAACGCTATTAGCGCGCACCACGCTAACTAGCTAGCCATTTCACATCGGCGACACCAGCCTCATCTCGGGAGTTGATAGGCTTGAAGTCATAAATAGCACAATGCTTTACGCACAACGAAGAGCTGCTGGCAAAATGCACGAAGGTGCTGTTTGAATGAATGCTTACAATCCTGCTGCTGCCTTCCACCGCTCAGTCAGATACATGTATGCTCAGTCAGATTATATGCAAAGCAGGACATGCTAGATAAACGAGTAATATCATCAACCATATGTAGTTAACTAGTGATTATGATTGATTGATTGTTTTTTATAAGATAAGTTTAATGCTAGCTAGCAACTTACCTTGGCTTACTGCATTCGCGTAACAGGCAGTCTCCTCGTGGAGTGCAACGAGAGGCAGGTGGTTATAGCGTTGGACTAGTTAACTGTAAGGTTGCAAGATTGGATCCCACGAGCTGACAAGGTGAAGATTTGTCATTCTGTCCCTGAACAAGGCAGTTAACCCACCATTCCTAGGCCGCCATTGAAAATAATAATGTGTTCTTAACTGACTTGCCTAGTTAAATACATTTTAAATAAAGGTGTAAAAAAATAGAATTAGGCCAAATCAGTGTCCAAAAATACCGATTACCGATTGTTATGTAAACTTGAAATCGGCCCTAATTAATCGGCCATTCCGATTAATCGGTCGACCTCTAGCCCTGATAGTTTGAGTTTGTAACATGACTTTTTAAGTGCTTTACGTTTGGGTGTTCAAAAAGACAATGCCAGAAATGACATATCTGAGTTCCATCTCCCTGTCATCGACCAGCACAGTGCGTTTACAGTAGGCTGAAGACAAACCAGAGAGATGTTATCGCATACTCAATGTCAAGCCTAAAAACGGATTTACATGAAAGGCAGTTCTGCTTCCTAGGCTATTGCCTGGGTTTTCTATCATCTTAAATTAGGCAAGCAGCAACAACTCCTTTAATCTCAACAACCTCAAGTTACGCAGCCAAAACGTAACAGGAGTGAGAGAGGATGGGCATGTGACTGTGAGGACTCCCTCAAATCATGAGCTTTGTGCAAGACTTCAGAAAAAAGAGAAAAAAAATGCATCAAGATTCTCTCAGGTTTCATGAGAGTTGGACCATAAACTTACAAACTGCCTGTCTTTCATGTTGCATTAAACTGAATTGACATACCGCACGGGGCATTTTTACTCACTGCTCTAATCCCACTTTGCTCGCGCTCTCACCACACACACACACACACACACACACACACACACACAGGGAGAGAGTAATTGTCATGCAGCCCACATGCTCATCAAGTCTCCATGCTTTTGTGCGCCGCTCTGCAGTGATTTCAGCTGAATCCAACAAGATGGCTCTGAACTGATCCAACTCAGGGGAAGTGAAAACAGGAGTCGGCGAAGCCCAGTGTTATAGTGACAAAAACAGGAAGATTCCACAATTGAGTCAGCAAAGAAGCTCATGCTTGGATTTCACAAGCTCTCCCATATAAATTAACTCTTTATTGGGGATATGGAAGCTTTTAATGTCTCTCTCTCTTGGGCATCCTCCACATTTTTCAGTTTTCTGTATGCGTGGGAGTTCTTCGCTCTGCTCTCATGTTGTTCTTCCCTTTCTCATGACTCCTCTGAGACTGCATGCTTATACAAGTATCTGGCCTAACAGTCAAATTCCAGAGGATTACTTAAATAGTAATTATTATAGATATTTTTTATTTATTTAACCTTTATTTAACTAGGCAAGTCAGTTAAGAACAAATTCTTATTTACAATGATGGTCTCATCTATACATGAGAGAATAGGCTTTGTTTCCAGGCAGATTTGTAGTGGATTTTTTTTAAGGCTGTGTTTTCACACCTCCACAATGCTGAACATAAACTGCACAAAGCAGATGGTTGGATTCTTAAAGGTGTCCTTGAACGCAGCGCAATACATTAAACTGACTCATTGAATTTATTTGGGTGGATCCGTGAAGAGCCGAGGCCTCTTTTTCCATGTGGTCAACAGGCGAACAGGAAAACACTGACTAAGATCATGAGCAGAAGATATAGGCCCTTTTTAATATCTCTCCATCTGTCTGTCCTTCCTTCCTTCTCCTGCCACAAGGCCATTTTTCTCTGCGTTTGCTTTCCTATTTCCGCTTTGATCATCTATGTACGAGCTACAGACAGTGACTGTCTACATTTTGCTGTCTGTGTGTCAGTCTGTGCGTCCCTAGATGAGCAGAACGACTTCCATTTCAGCGCCTTGAGACTCCTGGCTGTGTAGACAATGATGCCATGACCTGAGAAGTACTAAACAAATAGGAAACAGACTAAACTGTTTACTTGTTTGGGTGGTCTGGGGGCTGAACCCACAACACAAAGCTCTTCTAAATTAAAGCTGAAGGAGCCGTTTCCTCATCCTCCCAAATCTTTATTGGCAGATTATTAAACACACAACACAAAGTGCATATGACAGTTAAGATTCACTTTGGCTCCACAGTGGGTCTCTGTTACAAAACCACCCACTACTTTGGTTACTGTTTCTATCATTAATGGAAGAATGGATTTGTTTTCTCTCCTTCCAAAAAGGCTTCCATGTACACAGACTAGGGATGGGCATTTTAAATATTTTCACTATTCAAATAATATAATATAAATACAGTGGGGCAAAAAAGTATTTAGTCAGCCACCAATTGTGCAAGTTCTCCCACTTAAAAAGATGAGAGAGGCCTGTAATTTTCATCATAGGTACACCTCAACTATGAGGAAAAAAAATGCAGAAAATCACATTGTAGGATTTTTAATAAATGTATTTGCAAATTATGGTGGAAAATAAGTATTTGGTCAATAACAAAAGTTTCTCAATACTTTGTTATATACCCTTTGTTGACAATGACAGAGGTCAAACGTTTTCTGTAAGTCAAGGTTTTCAAACACTGTTGGTGGTATTTTGCCCCATTCCTCAATGCAGATCTCCTCTAGAGCAGTGATGTTTTGGGGCTGTTGCTGGGCAACACAGACTTTCACCTCCCTCCAAAGATTTATAATGGGGTTGAGATCTGGAGACTGGCTAGGCCACTCCAGGACCTTGAAATGCTTCTTACGAAGCCACTCCTTCGTTGCCCGGGCGGTGTGTTTGGGCTCATTGTCATGCTGAAAGACCCAGCCACGTTTCATCTTCAATGCCCTTGCTGATGGAAGGAGGTTTTCACTCAAAATCTCACGATACATGGCCCCATTCATTCTTTCCTTTACACGGATGAGTCGTCCTGGTCCCTTTGCAGAAAAACAACCCCAAAGCATGATGTTTCCACCCCCATGCTTTTCACAGTAGGTATGGTGTTCTTTGGATGCAACTCAGCATTCTTTGTCCTCCAAACACGACGAGTTGAGTTTTTACCAAAAAGTTATATTTTGGTTTCATCTGACCATATGATATTCTCCCAATCTTCTTCTGGATCATCCAAATGCTCTCTAGCAAACTTCAGACGGGCCTGGACATGTACTGGCTTAAGCAGGGGGACACGTCTGGCACTGCAGGATTTGAGTCCCTGGCGGCGTAGTGTGTTACTGATGGTAGGCTTTGTTACTTTGGTCCCAGCTCTCTGCAGGTCATTCACTAGGTCCCCCCGTGTGGTTCTGGGATTTTTGCTCACCGTTCTTGTGATCATTTTGACCCCACGGGGTGAGATCATGTGTGGAGCCCCAGATCGAGGGAGATTATCAGTGGTCTTGTATGTCTTCCATTTCCTAATAATTGCTCCCACAGTTGATTTCTTCAAACCAAGCTGCTTACCAATTGCAGATTCAGTCTTCCCAGCCTGGTGCAGGTCTACAATTTAGTTTCTGGTGTCCTTTGAGAGCTCTTTGGTCTTGGCCATAGTGGAGTTTGGAGTGTGACTGTTTGAGGTTGTGGACAGGTGTCTTTTATACTGATAACAAGTTCAAACAGGTGCCATTAATACAGGTAACGAGTGGAGTACAGAGGAGCCTCTTAAGCCTCTTAAAGAAGAAGTTACAGGTCTGTGAGAGCCAGACATCTTGCTTGTTTGTAGGTGACCAAATACTTATTTTCCACCATAATTTGCAAATAAATTAATTAAAAATCCTACAATGTGATTTTCTGGATTTTTTTTTGAAAATTACAGTCCTCTCATCTTTTTAAGTGGGAGAACTTGCACAATTGGTGGCTGACTAAATACTGGTGGCTGACTAAACAATTTAGACTTTACAGTGAAATCGCTGTATGCTTTCTGTGACTAGTTGCTGACCTTTCGCCGAAAAGCTTTTTGGAAATCGGACACTGTGGTTGGATTAAGGATAATTGTATCTTTAAAATGGTGTCTAATACTTGTATGTTTGAGAAATTTGAATTATGAGATTTCTGTTGATTGAATTTGGCGCCCTGCAATTTCATTGGCTGTTGGCGAGGGGTTCCGCTAGCGGAACGGGGTACACTTCCTGGTAATCCGTCTGGCCCAGCAGCTTTGTGAATGTTGACCTGTTTAAAAGGTTTTGTTCATATCGGCTACCGATTTACACGCGTGAAATGTGTGAAGGCTACCGGGGTTTCTTTTTTTATAGTGCACACATCATAAAAACTATATTCAAAAGTTTGTTTTATTAAATGAAGAATGTCGAATGTCACGGTATATACTTGTATGTAGGAATGTCACATCATGGATCATTTGAGTTAATTCAGGCAAAGCCTTTTCAATGTTAAAATAGGCCTATACCTTTTTTGCAGCAAAAAATGTACACTCACAAATAATCAAAAACTAACGTTTGAGCGATTAAATCGGGCCCTTCCCTAGCACAGACCACATGAATTATACAATAGCATTAAGCACAGAGCGTAGTCTTGCTCAATTCATGATACCTCCGCTGCTTATTATGGGTTGTGCTCCTTCCCAATGGGGAGAGACCCTCTCAGCCTGTGAAAGGAGGGCAGGGCGAAGTGAGTTTTCGGTAAATCTCTTCTCCCTACAAGCATAGATGGGAGTCGATAAGACTCCCACAGCCGGGAAGAAATATTTTCAGCTGCCTGGGCTTGCAGAGACTTGCATCATGTGGATGGATTCGTTCTCACAGGAGGGGCAGGGCCAGAGAGGCAGGCAGAGAGACTCCAGAAGCTCACTATTATGGCAGCAGCAGGTGCAGACTGTCATTACTCACTGGGGGTTCAGGGAGGCGAGATATCCATCATTCAGATTCAGCCAGAGATGCAATTACAGTTCAGGGAGAGGTACCATCCTCCATCTGGGTCCCAGCGCCTTGAAACAGAAGGCTGGGGAGTGCCTATCCCACAGACGGATGGATGGGCCTGAGGTGAGAAGACGAAAAACCCTTCATCAGTCATAAATACGGGGCTGTGCCCCAGACCTCAGACACTCCAGAGTGGCCATACTGGCCAATAGCTTTGTCTTCAGAGATCACTCACAAAGGGGCTGCATAATCAAAAAGGAAGGTTTTTCTAGGAATTCTAGGTCCATTATTTTGACAGACAGCACTGTTCATTCACTTATCTGTCACTGCCACTCAGAACATGACCCTTTGTGAGACCCAGGGATTCCAAAGCTTGTCTGTGTGACTGTGGGTGGACTCGCCTGTCGTTCTTCCAGACAGCCGTGTAAATCATTGGTTGGGAGGGACTCTGGAAGGAAGGACTCAGAAACAGACAACAGTTTGGTCTGGTTTCCCAATGTACTAGACACAGAGCTACTCTTTGATAGTGAAAGGGCATACTGTCCTTAGCATTTACCCCAATGTGGTACTTTGCCATCCCATTGAAGTATACTGTACAAAAATATAAAACGCAACATGCAACATTTCAAAGATTTTACTGGGTTACAGTTCATAGAAGGAAATCAGTCAATTGAAATAAATAAATAATCTATAGATTTCACATGACTGGGCAGGGTCGCAGCCATGGGAGCCATGGTCAGCCAATCAGAATTAGTTTTTCCCTACAAAAGGGCTTTATTACAGACATAAATAATCCTCAGCACAGTACTGACAAATTCTATAAAATGTTGGAGGTGGCTTGTGGTAGAGAAATTAACATTAAATTATCCTGCAACAGCTCCGTTGGACATTCCTGCAGTCAGCATGCCAATTGCATGCTCCATCAAAACCTTAGACATCTGTGGCATTGTGTTGTGTGACAACACTGCACATTTTATTGTCCTTAGCACAAGGCGCACCTGTGTAATGATCATGCCGGTTAATCAGCTTCTTGACATGACAAAGGAGAAATGCTCACTAACAGGGATGTACACAAATTTCTGCACAATATTTGAGAGAAATAAGCTTTTTGTGCGTATGGAAAATGTCTGGGATCTTGTATACTATATAGGTCATCTAGTGTGATTAGCTCTGCAAGATTGACACTTTTGCAAAATTCTTGGAGTAGCCTAATTCCTGAAAATACACCACCACTTTATTGTCATTCAAAGGGTTCTAACTCCAAACCACCAGTCCTTGAGTATCCCTCTGCCTGCTCTGAGCCAGTCCTCTGGGTCTTCTTCTGTGTCCTGAGTTGGCCTCGGAGAGAATGTTGCCATGGAAACTACGGTGGGGACTCATTTGTCACATGATTTCAGTTTGAATGTGACTTTCCAGTACATTGCTTGAGGACTACCTGCAGAGACGAGGCCTCACAAGCTCATGGCTATCATGTCTATCCCAGAGCATAGGGACGTTGGCATGGTGTTTGGTAAGGAACAAACATTTCAGACAGAGACGCTGAAAACTGGCATGATTCTATGGCAATTTTGACTGCAGTGCAGCACAGGAACTTGCGTATACCAATGACGCAAACTAAAGCCTAAATATGGATGGCTGGCCATTAAAACAAGTTGTGGTTCAGTCTAGAGCTGTTCAACAGTTGACTTGCCTAGTTAAATTAAATAAATAAAAATAACAGCTGAGACCCGTTCAACAGCTGGGACCCATCACATGACCACAAAAAATGTTCTGTGAACTCTTCACTGTTCATAATCATACAGATTACATGACACAACAATGCCTCTCCAACTTCCTCGTTCCACTTATTCAGTGTTCTGTGGCATCAACTTACTCCAGAAATAGAATCAAATATGTCCTCATCTTCATAACAGCGTCTCTCAGTCAGACAACAACCACTTCATCAGCTTTAAACAAATCAATACCACTCCCACTATAATTAATCCACATATGTTAATCCAGGAAGTCACAAAAAACGCATTGAGAATCCCAGAAAGACCTGGCTTATCCTTGATTAGGCCTAGTTAGACTAAACATATGTGATTGTTATTGCAGCGTTGTCTGTTGATATATAATATAAGTATAATAGTTAGATAACCTAGACTAAGAAAGGAAAGCTAATAGCCTAGACATAAAAAAGTATCCGTGACTGAGGGTTATTTCATTTGAGGCAGACTGCAGAAAGTACCTAGAGGGATTTGTGGTTTCAAGCCTTAACCCTGTGCACCTCTCATTCTCTGCTTCAGCAGATTTTACAGATGCAAGATTGTTTAAAAAAAATGTGAACACCAGATAAGGAAGGGGTTAAAGAAAAGCAGCAAGTGCCCAAGTACCCTCCAATTGAGAGCTCCAATGAAGTAAGGAGAATACCATCTCACCACAGTAGTTGGCACTAAACCAGCAGCTTTCAGACGCTACACTCTACCACAAACTTAAACACTACATCCCTTCCACTGCAGAGAAGTTGTTTGCTTACACAAAGACAGAATCATTTCTCAACGGGATTAAGTTTACAGGTCAAAGTTCAGAAGAATTGTGGGGGTCCTGTCTGTCAACCCCAGACCACAGCATGCAACCCATGGTTTGTGAAGTCCAATGTCAAATGAAGGTCTGCTCTTGTATCCTCAGTTCAGAAGGGGAGAGGTGTAAAAAACAATAAAAGCTGCATCAGACAGTGTGTGTGGGTGTGTCAAATACCTCCTGTGTCCATTATGAGCTAGGAGACAGGTCACATCTCTGCTCTCCTTAGAGCTCAGCCTCCGGCAGAGTAAACTATCCATAAATTCTAGGGGTCTAACGGTCCCCCAAACCCACGGTTCGGTACGTATTGAGGTTTTGGAGTCACGTTTAAGTTTGGTTTCGGTACAGCGGGAACATTAAATGCTATTCACAATGTTCAGCATTCACAATGTTCCAACTACTAATTACCAGTTGGAGGGCCCTTCAAGTGGATTCTTCCCAGTAAATATAAAATATACCTTTCCCTCTTGGTTATGAACGCACCATGATAGTTGCTCGAGCATTTTTTAAGAGGGGCTGAAAACCCCCCATTCTCAACCACCGTGAATGGGCGCATGTCCGGGGTTATAAACCGAAGACAGCAAAAAATAAAACAGTCTACCAATCGTTCTGGGAATTTATTTGGCCAGGTCAGAATCAGCTGCCAAAGAATGCTTGAATGCAGAGGGGAGACGATGTTGTTGTTGTTTCTTAGCGTTTCAGTCTTGCTCTGGTATACTGGGGTGTCAACATGAGGTGTTGGCAGCTGCATAGGCTATTCTCCTTGAGCAGAATGACATACTGTTAAGCATTTATCTACAACTCTCTGTCCATCGGCGCTGGAATCTACTGGGAAGCCAAAATGTTCCCAAACTGGAGATTTAAACAACGAATGAAGATCCTCCAATTCTGGTTAATCAACCCCACCACTCGCCATCATACAAAAATAATTAACTTAAGCGCCTCACAAAAGGACAGTTCGATATGCGCCAATTAAAATTAAAATGTTGATTAACACGTGAGCAAAGGCTCTAGCTGTTTTAACGGAATAGCCTGAAATGTACTCAAGAGACGTAGGTCGGTTCGGTACGAATACATGTACCGTTAAACCCTTAATAAATTCCCTCCAGCAGTCTATGCGTGAGGTCTTAAAACCAGTCACGTATGACACTGTGGGTGGTGCTCATTCATCTCAGAGCAAGACTGCTAGCAATGTGTTAGATAAAGGCATCAAGGAGATTAAAAAGGCACAAACTGCTCCATCATGCATGAAATACGCTTACAGGGCCAATCGAGGAGGTTAAGGGGTAATGGTGGACATGGCTAATCCGAGGAGGTTAAATTGTAATGGTGAACATGGCTAATCCGAGGAGGTTAGGGGTGATGGTGAACATGGCTAATCCGAGGAGGTTAAGGGGTAATGGAGAACATGGCTAATCCGAGGAGGTTAAGGGGTGCTGGTGAACATGGCTAATCCGAGGAGGTTAAGGGGTGCTGGTGAACATGGCTAATCCGAGGAGGTTAAGGGGTGCTGGAGAACATGGCTAATCCGAGGAGGTTAAGGAGTAATGGTGAACATGGCTAATCCGAGGAGGTTAAGGGGTGATGGTGAACATGGCTAATCCGAGGAGGTTACGGGGTGATGGTGAACATGGCTAATCCGAGGAGGTTACGGGGTGATGGTAAACATGGCTAATCCGAGGAGTTTAAGGGGTAATGGTGAACATGGCTAATCCGAGGAGGTTAAGGGGTGCTGGTGAACATGGCTAATCCGAGGAGGTTAAGGGGTAATGGTGAACATGGCTAATCCTTGCATTGTTATCTGCAGTCCCAGGCTTTACATGTTGAAATTAGAGATGACCCACCTCATTACAGCGAGGCCTGTATTTTGGGTAGTGAACCAATGAGTGATCAGAGCCTTACGTCTTTCCACGCGGGACTCACCTGCAGACAAGCGTGGCGATGATGACACACCAGGCGGTGCAGCAGCAGTCGGCGTTGGGCTGCTCCTCGCTCTTCTTCCGCCGGCAGCACAGCCAGAAGGAGTAGAAGAGCAGGAAGAGGAGGTCCAGGGCCAGGCAGGCTAGAGCCACGCCTCCCAGCAGCAGGATGGACTGGGGGGGGAACAAGAGGGCGATGAGACGTCATCTCACACACATAATGACCCATAGCAACGGAACGCTTTGCGGTTATTACACACATACAACCGCTGTTGTTTGTGTGTAAGCTTTCAGAGAGACTATGTAGAATGTAGAGATACAGGAGCCAAGCATCCAGGATCCATTTTGTGGTCCTAGAACTAATTTAGACTATTTTATTATTATTATTTTTACTGCATAGATGTTGCCTGTTGGAATGATATTGGGGGAAAGGGCATACCTAGTCAGTTGCACAACAATGCATTCAACCGAAATGTGTCTTCCGATTTAACGCAACCCCTCTGAATTAGAGAGGTGCAGGGGACGTCCACATCATCAGAGCCCAGGGAGCATTTGCTGTTGGGGGTTAACTGCCTTGATCAAAGGCAGAACGGCAGATTTTTCCACCTTGCCGGCTCGGGGCTTCAAACCAGCAACCTTTTGGTTACTGGCCCAACTCTCTAACCGCTAGGCTATCTTGCGCATCCAGTCTGCAAGGAATGAGAGGCTATTAAAGCAGATACACACTCTGACCACCCAGAGGAATCACATGGTAATGAGATGGTCTCTCTGTTTATTAGCTATGCCCTTTGGCTCGTCATAGCTCATTTACACCAGATCACAGTTAATTAAGGGTTATCGTCATAACTTTGAGAATAACGTAGAAGGCAGAGGAGAAAAACCTCAAGCCTCATTAAAACTCCCCATCATGAACAAGCATAAACACACCACCACAAGACGCATACTCTGACAAAGCCTACTGAAACGCATAGAAACCATATAATCCTAGTCCCGAACGTCATCACACATGAATAAAGTGTGTGTTTCCCTGGCCTCATTTTGAAGTTTCACTTAAAGCCAGTTCTCATAATATAGGGGAAGGCCACAATTATTTCAAATCAAGCCCAAATTTCATACAGGATATATCCATTACGATGAATCATAAAAACAGAAGTTACTGTAAAGCAGATTATGCTCCCAATCTGTCTGCTGTACAGTAACTTCAGTCTCATGGTTCATCGTAATGGATATATCCTGTACGAAATTTGGGCTCGATATCAAATAACTAGATTTTTTGTGGACCCGGTGAACTCCTGTTTCCATGTGAGCACTTCAAAATGACTGGAATCTTTTGACGCTCACAAGGTGCCATCGTTTCCCTTGCAGCGTGTGCAAAGTTCGTCTCACCTACTCTGTGTGGGCTTACAGTACGGGGTGCTGGAGAGAGCGTTGTGTCGGCTCAGGCCAGATCAGAGAGCTTGTGACTTTATAGGAAGTGGGGTAAAAGATAGTCAGGGTTCGTGTGAGGAGGCAGAGTACTTGTCCACCAGAGGGAAGAGAGAAATGTCTGGAGTGGAGTGACACAGTCAAAGTCTTGAGTGACCAGGGCCCTGGTGTGACTGAGGGGAAAGCCACTGTTGTTTGGGCTTAGCACCGCTCACTCGCTCTTTACTGCTGTCAGATGTACATTTGCAGTGAATCGCCCATTGCAATACTGTATATGATTAAAATGCCCAGATACCAGTGGTAATTATTTGGCTTCCCTACTCATGGATATCAAGTTGAGAACAAATGTGCATAGGAAATGGTATTTTGGTTTGTTCTTCTCCACCTTTTCCTGTTGTTGTAAAGCCTTAAAATGAGAATGAATCCAGTATTACCGCACGTTCCCTCAACAACAGCCGTGGTGAGCTCCTTTGAGATAGGAAATTATTTCCAAGATGCAAGACAGCCCAGCTCCTTTGGGCAAATGCTAAATAAGGATCTAATTTTAGGCGCTGCCTGGGCTCCAGTCTGCTGTTCATGCGTGCGGACAGTGAAAAGCGAACAAAAAAAAGCATTCTCCCTAAAATGGAACAGTAGATAAAGGGAAATGAAGGCTCTCGAAGTAAATCCATTAAGACTTCTTAACTTGAATGAGTTTTTAGATGCATCTAGCAAATCTCAGGCAAAAAGGCATTCATTCTTGCACAGGAAAAACAAAATAGACTTTATACTGCCAACTGTATGCCAAGTAAAGATTGTTTGGAAAACAAATAATTCACAGTCCTTAAATGAAAAAGGATATTCACAGAAGCTGGTAACTATCCGTTTTTATAAACTGGGTGGTTTGAGCCCTAAATGCTGATTGGCTGACAGCTGATTGGCAGGCACTCCGTATTGTGTCGTGCTTAAGAACAGCCATTAGCCGTGGTATATTGTCCATATACCACACCCCCCTGTGCCTTGCTGCTTAAATTAACAAATGATTTTGGATGGTGTTGAATGAGTGTCGGGTTACTGTTTATTATCTATCCGGCTGCCTAGTCACTTTACCCATACGTATATGTACATATCTACCTCAGTTACATCGTATCCCTGCACACTCACCCAGTGTATACAACCAAGTTTTCCTATAATGTCTCTTTTTACTTTCTCTGCGTTGTTGTAAGCATTTCACAGTTGTTTACGAAGCATGTGACAAATAAAGTTAGATTTGATAATTGTAACCAACTGAGCTTTATAAAGCATGAATCAACCATCAAGACATGATTTGGAGTGTGCTATAGTGGCAAATGAACCTCTCTCACATCGCCTCATCTCAGAACAAGGAAAAGAAAACAAGGTTCTATGTGGAAACTGCCAACTGGTTTAAAAGTAAGGCAAAAGTGAACGGGAAACGGAAAGCTGCAACTGAGCAGGAATGCAGCTAAAACAAGCCAATCTGGGAGCACGGCCAGTGTCAATGATGATATGCCTGCTCCCCTGATTTAGCCTAATGTCCAAAGAATAGCAAGAGCTTGTCTTCTCTATTGGCAGTGTAGCTTTCTCAACTCGGAGTGTAAAATCATATCAGCAAGACAATTAATGTAGGAGTAGGACACTTTATTCACCTACGGGTAAAGTGGATCAAAATGATAAGAAAGTGGGTTCAATACTGACATAAAGTTTTGGCTAGGCTGCAAGGTAGATAGATGTCATATGGTCTGGGATCAGATCTTACGATATAGAGCTTTGATGTGAAAAGGCACCCATCTGCTGAACCTTGGAAGTCTTAGGGTGAACGTGTGTGTGTTTCAAAGATATTTATTTTCCCTTTTGTACTTTAACCATTTGTACATCGTTACAATACTGTATATATACACATAGCATGACATTTGTAATGTCTTTATTCTTTTGGAACTTCTGTGAGTATAATGTTTACTGTTCATTTGAATTGTTTATTTCACTTTTGTATATTATCTACTTCACTTGCTTTGGCAATGTTAACACATGTTTTCCATGCCAATGAAGCCTCTCGAATTGAATTTTTTTATTTGACCTTTATTTAACTAGGCAGGTTAGTTAAGAACAAGTTCTTATTTCCAATGACGGCCTAGGAACAGTGGGTTAACTGCCAGGTTCATAACGGCAGATTTTTACCTTGTCAGCTCTGGGATTCGATCTTGCAACCTTTCGGTTACTCGTCCAACGCTCTAACCACTAGGCTAGAAAGAAAGAAAAAGAAAGAGGTGAAGAGAGAGCACGAGCAAGTGAAAAAGTGAGGTGTTTAAGTAATGAAAAGGCGTGTCAGTGAGTGAACGAGTGAACTAACAAACTGAATAGCTTAAGTGAACCAGCTTAGGCTAAATATGATCAAACAGAAACAGCATAACACATTATCAAATGCATCTCACGGCCTGTTAGGTATTGTGCTAAAGAAACGGGTCTATTGCAGTCCCATACTTCAGCCTGCAGCACATAGGGAGAGGGCAGGCACTTCATATGTAGTTCACACAGGCTGGGAGTTCATTGTAATTACACAGATTTCAATCCAGACCGTTTTTCTTCCCCTAGTAGCGAATATATTAAAACAGGAAAATACCGGCACCCTGGTTCTCTAAACAGATGCATTTTTCAGTAAGATCAGCCTAACAGGCTGCCCCTGGGCTCTTGGTGAATTGAGGCCTCTCCATTGAAGCGCTTTATCGAGACCGTTTCCCGACCCTGGAGAAACAAAATCTGAACTCAAATTACAGTATCTCACTGAGCTCCATCTCCTGGGCAGCCATCTGTGTTACCTAGTGATATTATACCACTACTTCATGGATACACTGTGCAAACATTTAAAAATTGTACATATGCTGAAATGCAAGTATGGAAAATTCATACAGCGAGTGGTTAAATAAATGGAAAATAGGCAATGTCACTGTCTGACTAAGTGAAGTTCAAAGGGGCTGGAGAGGAGCCGTACCATCCTGTGAACAGGATGCTGGCATTGTTACAACCCCTTCTCATCTTCCCAGCTTCTGATCCAAGACAATGGGAATTCAATGCTGACTAATAACGACCTTAACATTTAAAAGTCCTTCTCTACCTTTTAGATTTCTTTAATTTTCACTCTCCATTGTCAAGAAAAGGAAATGGTCCTTGTTTTATGTTGCGATTCAAATATCAGGAATGGGAGTTCCGTTTTTCACATACCGGTAGTCAAAAGAGCAAATCGTGGTACATCTGTGTTCCATTAAAGGGCACTTAAGTATGGCTTTGAATTAGACACATTGCCATGAAAGAATAGCAGACCCAAATCACAAGACAAGAAGGGAAGAGAGGAGAGGAAGTAACACATGCTGACTCAACTGTCCACTTTGTCCTTTACAATCAGGTTTCACTTCCAGGTCAAATTCCCCACATTCAAAATGAACTGCTTGATGAACATATCATTTTTGGCTAATGTGCAACACACTCCACCACACCAGGTACATAAACATCGGTTCTCCCGTACACCTATATCTCACTGTGCTATCGGCAGTGTGGATGTCAACATATTTGCCCTAACCAAAGTAGCCTACTTTAAAAATATATATTTATGGCTAAGTATGGTCTACATCTAAAGAATATATATTTTCCCACTCCTCAGGCTAGCATGGGCTCTCTCCTGGTTCTCTGACCCATGTAGGAGGCTGAAACCATGCTGGCTCTGTCTACTCTCCTCACCCCAGTCTGCCCACACCCAAAACAAACCCAGCTCCAGTCCCACTCCCATCCATCACAATGGCAACAGACTCTCTTCTTCCACCTCGCCAACCCTGGCTCTGGTGCACAACTTACAAAAGCTGCCCCTTGACAACCCCCCTCCATGTTGTCCTTCTGACGAGAAGGAATTTGTCAAGACAGCCATCTTCACTCGTTTCCCACTATTGCCAAAACGTTTCAAACTCCTTTATAAAGCACCAATGAAGAAACTGGATGACTGTCTGTCATCATTAAGACATCATTGGATATCAGAATGAAAGGTGTGATTACTGTATGTATGCCTCAGGACAAATGTTGCATATATGCCTGGTTAGGCCTATAGATCTCCTTTGTGGGCCAAATCAGAGGTTAAGGGGAGAATTGGCGTACCTGGCAACATAGGCCTACCGGTACTCAAAATTTGTGGACACTTGAAGGGGGGGGTAAAACATATCCTGGCTTTTGTCGTACCCTGTCGACAGACTGGCAATTATCTCTCATTTTGAAATCCACTTCAACACTAAAATCTTAGCACTTGCCATTAAAAAGAGAAAATGGGAAAAAGTTCACTGATCAGTGCATCAAGGACACAGTGGATTTTACTTCAGGGACAGTTGAGTGAAACCCTCAACTAAATGAGCTGAGAATAGCCATTAATTCTGACCTTCTGAACAAGTGCCATGCTGCAGAGTGCAGGAGGGGTTCTCCCCAATCTTCAGCTGTGCAGCTTGCTTGCACTGGGCTGCTGCACTCACTCATCTTCTACTACACACTCATTGGCTTAACCTCTAAATCTATGGTAGTGGAACTTGGTGATGGGCAATAGCCAGGGCAGTTAGTACATGCAAATGACCTTAGGGTAAATCCATATAAATGCAATCACTTTTTGACAGCATCTCTTTTGATTCAAAACAAAAAAACTTTCCATACATGTTTGCCCATGGAAGAAGTGGTCAGAAAGTGACGTTTTGGACCTGAAGGCCAACACATCCAGGAGATCGAGGTACTCAAAGTTCTGCATACCCCACCATATCATGAGATCCATGTCTTCATCACTGGAAAATATAAATATTTGAGTTTGATATTGTTTAAAAGCTTGCAAAATAGGTTTGTCAAACTTTCAGAAATTCTATATTTGCTATTTGTTGAATAAAAAACGGGTAAAGTCAGATTTTTTTAAATATTCGCATACGTTTTTAGCTTGAACTCTACTTTAGATTCACTGACGTTTTAGTGTTGTGCCGGTCATCGGTTGAGACAACATGCTCTTGAATACAGGGTGGGTGTCATTTCAATCCTAGAAATAGAATTCATAGAATGGACCTATCCCTTCAGACCACTGCAACACCTTTGACATTTTAAGTGAATTGCAATTTTAACTTCTAATTAGTGCCACAAAGATGGCCATCGGTCCACCCAATGTCAATTTAAATGATCATGCCTATTGTATGTAGTATCTATATTTCTATGATTTCCTACAGAGGATATATATATTTATTATATCCATTCAAGTAAACATTGCCTGATGTGTGGATCTCCAATAAGCTATGTGGTAACATTTGAAAGTCGAAAATGTAAATTATATTCCTATTAGTACATTTATCAACTAAAGCATTACACCCACCCTGTATTCAACAAAAATCTGGATTTATCCGTTACAGTAGTATGCCTCGTTGCCATTACCTTGCTTGAACTAGAGAGAACTCTGCCGGTGCAGAAATTAGGTAGGATACTGATGGTCATATACTGTATGTTTAAATCACATTTACAGTAGCCAGGTGTGAGGTATGGCATATGTAAGTATAGATAAGAGTTGGGTTGGAGAGTAGAAGATGGGTAGAATATTTTTAGGAGGCGTCAAGAAAGACTGGAGAGAGGGATGTTGGAGAGGGTAAGACCTTAGTCACCAGGGACGGCAAGAATGTCAGCATCAATAATCTGTCCGACTGTCTAATTATTCCCTGACATAGTTGGCCCAAGACAAAAGCTGTCCCATAACCCTGAAAGACATTTGAAGACTGAAAGTACATTTTAGCCTAGTGAAGAGTGTGCTGGACAGCATTAAGCCAGGCCTGCTAACACTGTCTAACATCCAGTGGTGTAAAGCACATAAGTAAAAATACTTTAAAGCACTACTTGAGTTGTTTTTGGGGATATCTGTCATTTACAATACTGAACAAAAATGTAAATGCAACATGTAAAGCTAATTTCTCAAAAATGTTGTGCACATCCCTGTTAGTGAGCATTTCTCCTTTGCCAAGATAATCCATCCACCTGACAGGTGTGGCATATCAAGAAGCTGATTAAACAGCATGATCATTACACAGGTGCACCTTGTGCGGACGACACTCAACTACTTTTTTCCTTACCCCCTTCTGACACCCAGGTGGCAACACGCGTCTCTTCATGCCTGACAGATATCTCAACGTGGATGTCCACGCACCACGTTGACAAGGCGGAGCTGCTGTTCCTCCCGGGGAAGGCCTGCCTGCTTCAAGACCTCTCCATCACAGTTGACAACTCCATGGTGTCCCCCTCTCAGAGTGCAAATAACCTTGGTGTGACCCTGGACACTGTTCTCTGCAAATATCCAACCAGTAACTTGCTCTACAGCATCCATAGAGTACGACCTCATCTTATACAGAACGCTGCTTACCCCCTCATTTTTCAGAATACAGAAGACATCATCCTCCCTTATGTGGTACCCTTCCTGCAGGCTCATCCTGACATGACCCTCCAGCATGACAATGCCACTGCTCGTTTTGTGTGTGATTTCCTGCAAGACAGGAATGTCAATGTTCTGCCATGGCCAGCGAAGAGCCTGGATCTCAATCCTATTGAGCACGCCTGGGACTTGTTGGATCGGAGGGTGAGGGCTAGGGCCATTCCCCCCAGAAATGTCCGGGAACTTGCAGGTGCCTTGGTGGAAGAGTAGGGTAACATCCCACAGCAAGAACTGGCAAATCTGGTGCAGTCCATGAGGTAGAGATGCACTGCAGTACTTAATGCAGCTGGTGGCCACACCAGATACTGACTGTTACTTTTGATTTGAACCCCCCCCCCCTTTGTTCAGGGACACAGTATTCAATTTCTGTTAGTGACATGTCTGTGGAACTTGTTCAGTTTGTCTCAGTAGTTGAATCTTGTTACCTTCATTCAAATATTTACACATGTTAAGTTTATTTTCAGCAAACGCAGTTGACAGTGAGAGGAAGTTTCTTTTTTTGCTTTTTTTGTATAAAAGACTGATTTGGCATTGTTGTCTTGTTGTTTATGGGGGGTTTTATGTCACAGGAAACTTCACGTTTATTGACCACTGCTCCATGTCATCCAGAACCAACCCATTAAGTTGCACCACAAGTCAGTGGATTACATTGTACTCTCACAAGCTTTTCGGATTTTAACACGTGTTCTAATTTGCATAACGTCACAAACCCTGCTTCTGCTGTCATTCGATGGCAGTGGCATACGTTCTTCAATGAGAGGACGCTGTAATGAGAGAAATAATGTAGCCTAAGCTAACGGAAACAGGCCTTTTACAAGATTTAATCAAGACGGGAGCGTTTGACTCTTAATAAAGAGATGGAGTCCAGACAGTCTATTTTAGGAAACTTTCTGAATGGACATAAAGGTCTATAGAGAGAATCAGCGTACTCACACACCCCCGTAAAAGCACCCGTCAATCAAAGCCACTGGCGTATGTCAGGCACAAGAGCAAATATATATATCCTTTCCTTAAAAGGTATTAAAAAACCTAGGCCTACCTTAGGCTTTCCAGAAAGTAGACTAAGATAATGAATTGACAATTAGCGTATGAATGGTGACATCTCTGCTATAGTATGAAGATTAAATTGACCATCATTAAAATAGAAACGAATACATGCAACATGTCCATAGCCTATTATCAGCGATGCTGATTATCGAGCGGGAGAGTGTTGGAGTTTTTGAATGCAGTGAGGAACTACTACAAATTTGAATGGATGTTAAAATACATTTTTTTTTTAAAAACAGACTTTGTTGACTTACTGTGTGAGGTGAAGGAAAAACTGAGAAGCACTTTCCTACACTTTACATTTGCGAGAAGCAAGCCAGGTACTTCTATGCGTGCTCCGTCAACATTAACAGGACAGAGAAACCAGACACATGCTCATATGGAGCATGTCAATAATGTTATGAAATAAACCAAAAGTTGTTTCTCACAAGTGTAGGAGGTTTTGAACTCTTCAAACAAAATGTATTAATACATGTATTAACATAAATGAATGGTAAATTGCCTGTTTTACAAACGGTATGCTACACGGACAATCAAAAAAGTGAAATGCAGGCCGACAGTATAGCCTAGGCTACTATTCTACTCTGCGGGGATAGGAGGGAGGTATTTTTTGTTGCCGTTCCGCCTAGGGCGACATATCGGCCAGGACCGGGCCTGACCACCGTTGATTAGTCTAGAAATTGAGAAAATATTCCGTATCAAACTTCACCATGCCAAGTTGGAGAGGATTGGTGCATTTTTTGTCCATTTGACACAACGTTAGGCACATGTTGGAGCAAAATAGTGTCCAGTTTTGTAACAGTGACAGGTCCAGTGAATGACGAAATGCAATGAAAATGTACATAACGTACAAAAGATATTTACAAAATGAACAGACTCAAAATACAGTTTTGAATATGAATCAAAAACCTAAGCCTCAAATCAGGCCTACCCTGTCAAACCAACTATAGCAGGTTGGGGTATAGGGACAGCCCCCCCACACAGCTCACATAGCAGAGCTACAACATAACTGAAGCTCACAGGTGAAATAGGTACCTTTACACCTATGGCCCCTCCTATGAACCTTACCATTAACCCAAATATGGCATATTAAATCATGTAACAGACATCCTCATTATACCTACATCAAAATAATCTGTCTAAATAATATGCGGGAATACTGTCCATTAATGAATACACAATTCATAACAATAGTTCTGCAGGCCGACAGGAGGCAAAACATTACTTTAGGAGTTACACTCCCATTATGCATGGAGAAAACCAACAAGACATGGAGTTCCGAGACATGCATAACCTCAAAACACGGGACACATTAATATGGAAAGAAACGTATTTCTCGCCAGTGTAGCAAGTGTTTGTGGGCACCTCAACATCGCATCCACTGGGAGGATTGCAAAAATGGTTAATAACTGCATTTAAATATGAAACGAGTCAAAATGCAACTCGACCAAACATTCCCTCGACACATAATTAGCCTTGCACACGGTAAATACCACGACACTGGCAAAAGAGGAAACAGTATACACATTTAGAATAAATTAATTACTAGATATACGTGGAAACATGAACGCCCTAAACAATTTAGAAGGGGAAATAAATGATAATCGTTCGTGACGAGAGCTACTAAGTCAGCTTCGCCACAACACATTAGACAACAGTAGGCCTCAGAGCCAGAACAACCTTGTTGACTGCTGTCAAATAATGAATTAGACACATCTAACCCTTTTTTTAAAGATTGATTTATATAAATGACTAGCAAGCAATGAAAACATGAATTGTATAAAAGAAAGTCCACACACGAA
Organism: Oncorhynchus clarkii lewisi; assembly: GCF_045791955.1. NCBI lineage: Eukaryota > Metazoa > Chordata > Actinopteri > Salmoniformes > Salmonidae > Oncorhynchus > Oncorhynchus clarkii. The sequence goes on from NC_092159.1 coordinate 40,473,502, forward strand.
ACATGATTTTTACTAATGCCATAGCCTACAGCGCTCTACACTCCCGCGCATCTAGCAATTAGCTGCACCAGCACATAAGGACATTAAGACAGAGATGTATACTGAACACAAATATAAAAGCAACATGTAATAATTTCTAAGATTTTCATGAATTACAGTACATATAAAGAAACCAGTCAATTGAAATAAATAAATTAGGCACTAATCTGTGGATTTCACATGACTGGGAATACAGAGCTCTGTTGGTCACAGATACCTTAAAAACAAGGTAGGGGCGTGGATCAGAAAAGAGTCAGAGTCAGTATCTGGTGTGACCACCATTTGCCTCATGCAGCGTAACATTTCCTTTCGCATAGAGTTGATCAGGCTGTTGATTGTGGCCTGTGGAATGCTGTCCCACTCCTCTTCAATGGCTGTAGCCATTGAAGTTGCTGGATATTGGTGTGAACTGGAACACGATGTCGTACACCTCGATCCAGAACATTGCAACGGGTGACATGTCTGGTGAGTATGCAGGCCATAGAAGAACTGGAATTGTGTACAAATCCTTTCGACATGGGTCCGTGCACTATCATGCGGATACATGAGGTGATGGCGGCAGATGAATGGCACAACAATGGGCCTCAGGATCCCGTCAAGGTGCACCTGTGTAATGATCATGCTGTTTAATCAGCTTCTTGATATGCCACACCTGTCAGGTCAATGGATGATCTTGGCAAAGGAGAATTGCCCACTAACAGGGATGTAACCAAATTTGTGGGCAGAATTTGAGAGAAATTATATTTTTTTGCATATGAAAAATGTAACAGGTGCCCCTTGTGCTGGGGAAAATAAAAGGCCACTCTAAAATGTGCAGTTTTGTCACACAATGCCACATCTCAAGTATTGAGGGAGGGTGCAATTGGCATGCTGACTGCAGTAATGTCCACCAGAGCTGTTGCCAGAGAATTTAATGTTTATTTCTCTACCATAAGCTACCCCCAACATTGGCCGCACGTCCAACTGGCCTCACAACCGCAGACCACGTGTAACCACGCCAGCCCAGGACCTCCACATCCAGCTTCTTTACCTGCGGGATCATCTGAGACCAGCCACCCAGACAGCTGATGAAACTGAGGAGTGTTTCTGTCTTTAATAAAGTCCCTTTGTGGGGAAAAACTCAATTCTGATTGGCTGGGTCTGGCACCCCAGTGGGTGGGCATATGCCCTTCCAGGCCCACCCATGGCTGTGCCGCTGCCCAGTCATGTGAAATCCATAGATTAGGGCTTAATTAACTTATTTAAATTGACTGATTCCCTTATATGAACTGTAACGCAAATTGTTGCGTTTATATTGTTGTTCAGTATAGATTTTCCAAAGCTGGTATAAGCAGGTCCAACTCTGCGCAGCAAAGACACTTGTCAACAGTCGGCATCGCTTGGCATTGCCCACAGGTATACCACCAGTTTCCAGAGGTCCTGAGTTGCATCTCAGCTGCTGGTTGAATATCTGCCTGAGCCCCTGCCTGCTCCGTCCCGCCCTCTCCTTTCTCGGTCATCCTCCATCTGTTGAAGATCGTCTGTGTATGCCGGTTCAAGTAAATAAGGCTCACCTGAAAATTCGAACATTTCCTCCTCGTATTTTCTAGTCAGACATGTTGGTAGCATAGTAAAAAAATAAAAAATTATTAGCTTGCTTGGTAGATTAGCGACCGGCAGCTAGCTAGCAGCTCTGCGTTTACAGTGGACACGTTGTTGTGGACTGGCTAGGGTGTTTATGAAACACGCTCCCCCCGCCCCAACTTATACGCACACAGTAGTCACTGAGGTATAGGCAGAAGCAAGAGGAACAAGGAAGTAGACGCATGCACGCCAATATTGCACACTAGAAATTACCGCTTGAGTTAAAAAAATATATATTATAAAGCTGTGGATAAAGTTCAGTATGACAAAATGTAATGTGTACAACATCTAAAAACCTGCATCAGGATAATGAGAGCTTTGCCGTTTGTAAAAGGACGTATTTGGAGCATCAGTTCATGTTTTCTGGATGCCTTGTAATCCCAGAAGGCTCAGGAAGTCAATTGCTGGTGGGATAAGTTTCTCCAAATCAAGTGAAATTGCAAATAAAACTGTCTGGAACCTAAAAATACAGATTAGGGTCCTAAATAGTGAAATTCCCCTTCAAGATGAATGCATTCATTTTAATTCACTCTGGATAAGAGTGCCTGCTAAGTGACTAAAATGAAAAAAAAATCGGGCAGCCAGACGACCTTGGGGTCACAACCTCAGGTCAAAGGTCATACCTCAAGGTCTCAATGACATATTGGTGCTGGGCTCTGTCACCCGAGGAACAGAGTTACAGTATGACAAGAATGCAGAAAAGAATGCAAATAATGCCTAACATACTAATCATCAGCTAACACATGGCACATTACAGACATAACTGAGTCTCATTCACAATGACATGGCCCACAGCTTGCTTTGGTCAGGACAGAGTTATCCCGTAAATTTGAGAAATAACTATGTAGGTCAGGGATAGTACATTCAATTCCTTCAGCATGACTTAATCTGGGGTTATCTTGAGATGTGTTGGCTGGATGAAGTGTCGGCTGGATGAAGCGTTTGGACTGCAGGCCCATGCATGGCCCAGTATTAAGTCTGATAACAGACAGGTTATCTTGGTCCTAGAAGCTGTGAATGAGCAGCTCTGGCAATCTCCCTTTCCCTTCTGCCTGAGCACTCAACTGACAGTCACACCCTGTGCCAGAAAATACAGCCCTCTTTTTAGAGCCTGTTGAGACAACTGTCGTCGTGATACCCACAGCAGCTGACAGGGAAGGGGAAGCCATCTGTTAATCCTGTCCTCCTCCATACACTTTGGAAGTAGACAAGCTCATTTTGGAAATCCCCATCTCCTGTGATTAGCTAACTTAAAAATGTCCATAGTTTCTGTTTGCTGTTGCACAGGCCAAAGCCATAACGGCCACACAGTAAATGGGCATTATGCTGCCCCTCACACACACTTAATTAGGAGAACCGGCCTAGATGAGTAGCTATGATTATGTGGCAATTTATGACTCGATTTAAAGACCACTGTCTTTAGTCCATCTCCACCCATCCCTGGAATCCATACATGTAATGTCTTGTCAGAAGGTAACAGTGGCTGTTTCTGCAATGGGAACTCAACATGATAACAGTTTGAGAAATATAGCCTGCAAGAGTAGTTGTCTGTCACCCCCCAGTCTCAGTAGGGTCTAGGTCTATGTACTGTACACCGCCTAGGGAACCACAGTTAATAAGGAGTCTTGAGTACTCTTACAAAGGCTCTGACCCAAACAAGTTTAATAGGCATTGCCAGTACACGGGGGTATAACATTGCATTGTCAGTGCACAGGGATATAACATTGCATTGTCAGTGCACAGGGGTATAACATTGCATTGGTCTGTGCTGATGACTGTCCCAAAATCCACAATCAATTGCATCACCCCAGAATATTATCATACCTCAAACACCAGCAACCCACTGGCAACTCCCTTGTTTACAAACGTATAATGTTTGACAGCCATTTATTGTTTCTGATTCACAAGGCACAGTTCAAGTAAGTGTATGTCATAAAGTTACCTGTTGATAGGACGAGTCCTCCGGGCGAAAATCGCTGCTTGTTTGTTCGAATTGAAGGTTGAAATGAGGGAGTCGGTGTAGCAGGTTGACCCACCACGGCGGTGAGTAGTTGACAACCGCTGCCATGGTATGAGGGCTGTGGACGCTTTAGGTTAACCGTGACCTGTGTGGTCAGTCAATAATTAAATAAAGGACTGAGCCCACGTCATAAAGTTCTTGTTAGCAAGCGGTCCAGCAAATCCAGAGAGAGTCCTATGTCCGAAAGCAGAACGTCAGACCTAATTCATTGTGGTCCACCGTTAAACTGTACCTGAGATATCGGTTGTCACTTCTTCCCTACGGTACTAACAAACCGGCAGTTAACTATATCCATTGCCCTATAACACTCACATGTTCACTTCTGTCATGTGTAATACTAAACTGTGTCGAAAAAAGCCGAAGGAGGAATAATGGGCTGCCCAGTCAACTAACGTTAACTTCACGAACACACCCACGCAGATGACCGTCCATCCACCTTGTAGTTGCCTGGCCGTCTAGTTATTAACTACTGTACAGATGACGTAACGTTATTTGGCTAACGGGATAGCTTCCCAACTCAACATGCAAGTAACCTTGGCTAGCTAGCCGGCTAACTATAGTTGTTGAGCAATTCTACAGAACGCATCCAATCCATTCAAATACTTTCGTAAGAAAAAATGCGTAGCTAAAACATTTGATTTGATTCTCAATAATTCATTCTGGATTACAATTTGACTGTCCTTTCCTCGTTATCAGTCATAGCCAGTTGATTGTTACTCGTGTATCAAGTTAGCAGCGGGCTAGTTGGCTTGCTAACGAGCTTAGCGGATATATCCGTGGTTGCTCCAGTTCCATTTGCGCTCTTTGTCTTTTCTTCAATTTTCCTTGCTTTGATGACTACCAAGTCTTTTACTGTATTGCTAAATTGTTTAAAGTAAACTATTCCTGTTCATTCACTAAAGATGAACAACAATCCGGTGAAGTGTTCAGGGGACTACGACGCTGCAACCTCCACACCATCCGATGCAGATTGCAGTCCCGCTCGCACCCACAACAACCCCACTCCTTACGCAGCGCCGCTATCTCGTTGCAAAGCAAATGATTTGTGTCTTAGTGGCCTCTGGTGGCAAGATGGTGAAGCTGCACACACCCAGGCATATTTTAAGTAAGAGCGAGTTGTCGAGTCGACCTGCTTAGTAAAGGATAAATGAACAAACTATTGGGCTCTATCCAGGAAATCATTTTGACACACACACTGTACAATAACAACATGTTTGTAATTATCAATTTAGGGTCCCTGACTGTTACTTGACTGTTTTTTCTCTCCTTCAGGATCTATTGGAGGAGACAAATCACCCTTCAAACCTTTAGACCTTCTGAACCCATTAAACGAACAACAAGTTAAAATTGGTTATAATATAATCATATACACATTTGTATATCAATATCCAATAAACATATTTGGTGCACTGGTCCTCAAAGAGATGTTCTTTGATTTGGCTAGTTCTTTTTTTCAAATCAAGTTATGGTTAGGCAGAGGTGGAAAAAGTCCTCGATTGTAAAAGTAAAGCTACCTTAATATAAAATGGCTCAAGTAAAAGTGAATGTAACCCAGTAAAATACTACTTGAGTAAAAGTACAAAGTAAAAGTAAATGTCACTGATGTGATCTTCCTGTCTGGGTTGGCGCTCCCCCTTGGGTTGTGCCGTGGCGGAGATCTTTGTGGGCTATACTCGGCCTTGTCTCAGGATGGTAAGTTGGTGGTTGAAGATATCCCTCTAGTGGTGTGGGGGCTGTGCTTTGGCAAAGTGGGTGGGGTTATATCCTTCCTGTTTGGCCCTGTCCGGGGGTATCATCGGATGGGGCCACAGTGTCTCCTGACCCCTCCTGTCTCAGCCTCCAGTATTTATGCTGCAGTAGTTTATGTGTCGGGGGGCTAGGGTCAGTTTGTTATATCTGGAGTACTTCTCCTGTCTTATCCTCCAGTGTTTATACTGCAGTAGTTTATGTGTCGGGGGGCTAGGGTCAGTTTGTTATATCTGGAGTACTTCTCCTGTCTTATCCGGTGTCCTGTGTGAATTTAAGTATGCTCTCTCTAATTCTCTCTTTATCTCTATCTTTCTCTATGTCAGAGGACCTGAGCCCTAGGACCATGCCTCAGAACTACCTGGCATGATGACTCCTTGCTGTCCCCAGTCCACCTGGCCATGCTGCTGCTCCAGTTTGAACTGTTCTGCCTGCGGCTATGGAATCCTGACCTGTTCACCGGACGTGCTACCTGTCACAGACCTATTATTTGTCCATGCTGGTCATTTATGAACATTTGAACATCTTGGCCATGTTCTGTTATAATCTCCACCCGGCACAGCCAGAAGAGGACTGGTCACCCCTCATAGCCTGGTTCTTCTCTAGGTTTCTTCCTAGGTTTTGGCCTTTCTAGGGAGTTTTTCCTAGCCAACGTGCTTCAACACCTGCATTGCTTGCTGTTTGGGGTTTTAGGCTGGGTTTCTGTACAGCACTTTGAGATATCAGCTGATGTACGAAGGGCTATGTAAATACATTTGATTTGGATTTGATTTGAAATTCCTTATATTTTGCAAACCAGATGGCACAATTTCATTTTTTATTACTTTTTTTGACAGCCAGGGGCACGCTCCAACACTCAGACATAATTTACAAAGGAAGCATTTATGTTTAGTGAGTCCACCAGATCCGAGGAAGTAGAGATGACCAGGGACTTTCTCTTGATAAGTGTGTGAATTTGACCTTTTTCCTGTACTGCTAAGCATTCAAATTGTAACTAGTACTGTTGGCTGTCAGGGAAAATGTATGGAGTAAAAAGTACCCAATTTTCTTTCGGAATGTAGTGAAGTAAAAGTAAAAGTGGTCAACAATATAAATAGTACAGTAAAGAACAGATACCCCCCCAAAACTACTTAAGTAGTACTAAAACGTATTTTTTTATCATGTACTTTACACCACTGCGGTTAGGCTATGTCATAATTGTTCGGTTTCCAAAGTTGGACTGAGAGTGGGAAAGCAATTTTTTCGAGGGCAGAGGCATATTTGAGATTTTTCAATCCTTTGTGGGGGAGGATCCATATACAATAACACTTGTTCACCTATGCTCCTATGTTCTGGATTCCTAATATCCAGTTTGCAGTAATCCAGGTCTTGTTTAGTGCCTACAATAATGTTTGGACAGTTCTGAAATCTGGAAAATGTCCAAAGTTCACTACAACTTTAAGAAATAGTTCATTCTTCGGGGGTTTTTTTCATCAGGAAATCACATGGAGGTGCTGTCGTGCTCACATGACAATCTGAACTATGGCAGGCGAGCTCAATGAAGGTAATTTGCTAAATACATGTTATGTTCCACATCTTTATGTTGTAATTAAGAATGTGTTTTCGACTTTTTGTAAACGTTCTACGTAGCGACAGGGGAAATAATGTTTTTTTTGGGGGGGGAGGTTATGTTTGTGATTGAATTCAGAGAACGCGGTGTGAAGTGTTCAGAGCTAAATAGTGTAGCCTACGATTCGTGATGTAACTACAAAACCTGTCAACTTTAACATAAACAGTAATATAATTGGTTTACTGCGAATTGTAAAATACAGGCTACTCATCTGAGCATTAGATTACACGTTTAGCAAGGGTGTTTAATTTATTAGGATCCCTATTAGCTACTGCACATGCAGCAGCTACTCTTCCTGGGGTTCACATAAAACCTACAAATACATAGAAGTACAGAACCGTAATAAACAAGAACATAAGATGGGTGTAATTAAGGGTGATTTGACAGAACTGTAGGGGTATTTTATACAGTAGGGTAGGCTGCTGTACTCTTGCATTGGTCTGCTCATTGTCATGTTCTCATCTGTTGTGGATGTTACCTGTCCCATAGATTTACAATCTAGATTATATTTCTATGACCTGTCCAAATCACGAATTCAACATTCCATAGCATAAGACTAGCCTGGTTGTCTTCTGTTTAGCTATTATATTCCACTACTTGCCTCCTGTCATTTGCCTAAGAGACTTTAGGAAATATTCATGTGAACATTCTATCGTTAAGATTTCATCCTGATTCGATAACCCTCACAGCTATCATCCAATCACAATATTTATGCAAATTAGACTGATAGAAAAACATTAATTTAATTCATACATTTGATTAGAAACATTCTAACATTGGGTATTCTGACGTAATACATGTCATTGTAAACATAACATTGGGTGTGGGGAGAGCAGAGATTACGTTTAGCTTTCTTTTTTTTTTTACCAGCGTCTTGGCAAATGACAGGAGTGGAGAGTTAGTTGGTAACGTTACCCAGACTACCATAGGAAAATTGTCGCTAGTTTATTTTTTATTTTCTTTCATTATGAAAATGACATATGATTAAGTTTACTTTGTAAACATGTTTGCCAAAATACATAAATAGATTATTTTAAGCACTGGTTTGCCCATACTTGAACTGCCAGAATAATGGAAATGAGGGATACAAAGTATAATGAAAGCAGGTGGTTTCTGAGTTAATTAGGCAATTAATATCCTATCATGCTTAGGGTCATGTATAAAAATGCTGGGCAGGCCATTATTTTGGCTACCGTGGCTATGCTATGGATTATAATGCCACAGGGCACGAGTGGCCACTGATTGGTTTGATGAGCATGAAAACGATGTAAACCATATGCCATGGTTGAACAATTGTACACTTATGGGAGATTCTGGAGTGGTGTCTGAGACTGTGTTTTCCACCACCATCAACAAAATATCAAATGGAATTTCTTGCAAACGAATGGTGTCTGTCACATTCCTCCAGTAGAGTTCCAGACACTTGTAGAATCTAAACCAAGGTGCAGTAATGCTGCTCTGGATCGTGGTGCCCCAGCACCCTATTAAGACACTTTATGTTGGCATTTCCTTTATTTTGACAGTTACCTGTATGTACAGTGCCTTCAGAAAGTATTCACACCCCTTGACCTTTTCCACAATTTGTTGTGTTACAAGGTGAGATTAAAATGCATTTAATTGTCAACGATCTACACAAAATACTCTGTCAAATTGGAAGAAAAAATCTAACATTTGGTAAAGAATTTATTTAAAAAATAAAACACTAATATATCTTGATTAAAAGTATTCAACCCCCTGACACAATACATGTGAGAATCACCTTTGGCAGCGATTACAGCTGTGAGTCTTTCTGGGTAAGTATCTAAGAGCACACCTGGATTGTACAATATTTTCACATTATTCTTGAAAAAAATTCTTCAAGCTCAGTAAAGTTGGTTGTTGATCATTGCTAGATAGCCATTTTCTTGGCATAGGTTTTCAAGCCAATTTAAGTCAAAACTGTAACTAAGCCACTCAGGAACATTCACTAGCAATGTTTCCATTAACTTGTCCAGTGATTTATTTTTTTGGTCAACATTTAGAAAATATATGTGACAATTACCTGCTAGAGTGCGTTTCCATTGAACTATGTCGTTTCAATAAAAACACCTGGACGTAATGACATCACACACACACAAAAAAATGACAGTGTCGATGTAAAAATGTAGTGGATGAAGTGTTTCCATTACCCATTTAGGCATTTTTTTGGCGACAACCTGTATGCCCTCCCACCTATCTGTTGCATGTCTCAGGTAGCCTACAAAAGCCAACATGTGTAGAATGCAATCATTTACTCATATTTGCCATATTCTAATAAGTCACGTGCCAGCGTATCGCTGCAGTCGGTGCCATGGTAAAACTTGCACCCCTGTAGACCTGAAAGAATTTAATGGTGAAACTTGCCAACCAGACAAGCAAGGCGAAGCAATTCATGCATTCTTGAAAGTCAGGACAATCCTTGTTCTGCAAAGAAACATAATATATTTTGTTTGTGGAAAAAATGTATTTTGTAAGCAATAGGCATTTAGAATTAAACCTGGAGTGGAGCTTTATAATTATGCAGTGACATCACATGTACCTTCAAAATGATTAGGAAATCATCATTTATTCTAAAAAAAAACAGTTTCAATCATCATTTGTCATAATACAGAAAGTTAGACAAAATAAAAATCCACCTGTCGAACAAAAAAATGTTGTCGATCTTGAGAAAGTTTCTCCTATATCTGCCGTTTCCATGACATGTCGCAACGATTATTTTTGTTGCAACATTGCTTTGCTGTTGGAAAGCAGACTGAACCAGGTTTTCCTCTAGGATTTTTCCTGTGCTTACTGTAGCTATATTGTGTTTTCTATTATCCTAAGAAACTCCCTAGTCCTTGCTGATGACAAGCATACCCTCAACATGATGCAGCCAACATCATGCTTGATAATATGAAGAGTTGTACTCAGTGATCTGTTGTGTTGGATTTGTCCCAAACATTGTTTTGTATTCAGGACATAAAGTGTTTCTTTAACACATTTTTTGCAGTTCTACTTTAGTGCCTTATTGCAAACAGGATGCATATTTTTGAATATTTTTTTTGGTACAGGCTTCCTTCTTTTAACTCTCATTTAGGTTAATATTGTGTAGTAACACAATTTGTTGTTGATTCATCCTCAGTTTTGTCTTATCACAGCCATTAAACTCTTTAACTGCTTAAAAATCCCCATTGGGCTCATGGTGAAATCCCTGAGCTGTTTCCTTCCTCCCTGGCAACTGAGTTAGGAAGGACGCCTGTATCTTTGTAGTGACTGAGTGTATTGACACACCATCCAAAGTGTAATTAATAACTTCACCATGCTCAAAGGGATATTCAATGTCTGTTTTGTTTTTTTACCCATCTACCAATAGGTGCCCTTCTTTGAGAAACATCGGAAAATCTCCGGACAAGTGACACAAAATCTCAATTTAATACATGTTAAATTAAGGCTGTAACACAACAAAATGCACTGTAGATCCAAGTTGGCTAGACTTTAAGTATATAGATTAGCTGGCTACTCACTAGCAGGTGGGCTTGTGCTTGAGATTGTTTGAGATCTGTGTTAAAGATGCACTATGCAGAAATCGCTCCGCCATTTCCTGGTTACTAAAATGTGAATAGTTTGCCTAATTTCAGTTTGTGACAAAACAAGCAAATATAGTGTAGAGCATCATTGTACCATCTAAACCACTGTGAAATATATTTTCCATTAGAAAAAAATATAGTATTTTCAGCTGTTTGAAGCTGATGTACAAAACCGAAAGTAAAAAAACACAAAAACAAAACTTAAGTACAGGAAGCATAGAAATAGCACAAATAAAACAGATCTACAGCTTCTTAGACTTGCGTTCGGTGAGAATGACAGATCTATAACACACATTTCTATGTGAATATGCTTGGTCGCCCAAAAGTTACATTTTTACACCTTTAATTTTCTATAATGCCTGTTACCAGAAGTTGGTCATTATTAGTGGATGTGCATGGTTATGGTAACAAATGGTATTATAACAAAAAGGTCATTTTTTGTAGACTGATTTGAAGGCCAGATCAGTGATTTTTGCAAAAATGCAGGTTAATCTATTTTGATAAAATAATTATAATTAGTGGCTCTTATGCTGAAGGCTTATTTTTAGCCTAGGTATCATTTTACAAGCCCTGAATTCAGCCCTACCTACACCTTAGAGACTGCTGCCCTGTGTACATAGTCATTGAACACTGGCCACTTTAATTATATTTACATACTGTTTTACCCACTTCGTATGTATATACTCTATCCTAGTCAAGGCTCATCCTATATAACTACTGCTGTACACACCTTTTTATATTTATATACTGTCCATATTTTCACAACCATTATATGCATATACACTGAGTATACCAAACATTAGGAACACCTTCCTAATATTGAGCGGAACAGCCTCAATTTGACGGGGAATGGACGCTAAAAGGTGTCGAAAGGGATGCTGGGCCTTCTTGACTCCAATGCTTCACATAGTTGTGTCAAGTTGACTGGATGTCCTTTGGGTGGTGGACCATTCTTGATACACACAGAAACGGTTCAGTGTGAAAAACCCAGCAGCGTTGCAGTTCTTGACACAAACCGGTGTGCCTGACACCTACTACCATACCCTGTTCAAAGGCACTTAACTCTTTTGTCTTGCTCATTCACCCTCTGAATGGCACACGCACACAATCCATATCTCAATTGTCTAACCTGTCTCCTCCCCTTCATCGACACTGATTTTAAGTGGATTTAACAAGTGACATCAATAAGGGATCATAGATTTCACATGGATTCACCTGGTCAGTCTGTCATGGATAGAGCAGGTGTTCTTAATGTTTTGTACACTGTGCAAAATATCTATGTATCCGTACTCTGACATTGCTCATTCTGATATTTATTTTGGAGTTTGTGTGTTTCTGTATTGTTAGGTATTACTGCACTGTTGGAGCTAGAAAACTGCGATAACATTTGCAAAATATGTGTACGCGACCAATACATTTGCTTTGTTTCGGTTAAATGAAACAGATTTTGCCATGATGTCTAACCACAAGTCATGCAATTTAATAGAAATGTCTTTATCCACATAAATCCATGCCTAATGGTTTGTGCACCTCCTCTGTCAGGATCAGTGCCTCCATACTACAGGGAGGTGTATGAGGCCATCCGGAGTAAGATAGAGGAACGAGTGCAGGTGGAGGTCTTCCAGAGGTTGCTCAGCAGAACAGATCTTCCCACTGCTGTGCAGGGCCAGGTGAACAGCAACTTTTCCTTTACTTGTTGTCACATCTATGATTTAGAATGGCCGCCAAATGTGGAAAGGAAGTTCTGGCTGTTTGTGGGGGTTTTTTTAGGCTCAAGTTTTTGTTGTTATGAAACAGAAGCACAGGCTGGTTTGTTATGTATGGGTTTTCTATCCCCTTCCCTTCTTGGAAGAAATTCTGCAGAAAAGACTTGAAAAACATCTAGCGCTCTTTGATACAAACTATTCACTCTATTCAAAGACCCTCTCAAGCCTATATTTGTTTTACCACTAAGTACTAAGGGGGTAATTACAATACTAGTTCCAGCACCAGTTATTAGAAAGGGTGGTTCCTGCAAACTATCTCCTTGCTGCCATTTAATTAGTGGTATTTGCTTCAGTAAAGCTTACTCAAAAGTGATGGTATTTGAGGGGATGGCGTTTAAAAGTTGTGTTATTCAAGAGCACATGGGACATGAAAAATACAACGTGTTACATCAATGAAGCGTTTCCATCTTCAATGTGTATTTCAGCTTAGACCTCATGGTTCAGTTTGATGTTTCTTACTGTATTAGATCATTACTAAAGTGTTCTCTGCATTTTCTTGTCAACCACTGCTTGAAATTAGGCCTTGGGATTGAGCAATGACCTGTTAAGAGAGTCCTGTAATGTCCTGTCTTTTTCAGATTGCTGAGCATGTTGACTACACTGATGGATTCTTAAGCAAGTTGTCCCTATATAAAGCACTGGCGTTGATCGCCCTTGCTCAGCAAGGAAAGCAACCAAGCCCAAAACTCTTAGAGAACTGCATACAAGGTAAGCCTTTTAACGAGTTGTTTTCAAGGGAGGACACAGCAGTAAATGTGCAGCTTAATCAGTGGCTTGACTGTTAAGTGTCTAAGGTCAAAAACCTTTGTGACCCCTATGAACAGCTTGTGTGAGAAAGTTCACTTCGCTATATATTGTGTGAAGTTGAATATGCATGTGACAAGCTAAAGTACACATTGCATTTGCACACAAAACAAGCAGGTGTGCTGTGCTAAAAAGCTGGTCCTAGTTTTATCAGAGTGTGTTGTATTTGTTGGCCGGTTTCCTCTAACCTCTGGGCATTGCGTCCGGGAATACACCAGCTCCCTTCCCATGTCTCTGTAAAAGACACACAACCTTTCCCTGCCCTTTTTTCCTCAGGAACAGCTCTGTGAAAATCATAATGAAAGTTACAGGAAGAACTCTTCCCTCTCTCTTAAGTACACTTGTTTTTCTTGATTATATGAATCAGTTTACTTTCACATTCTGTGGCTAGGTTTTTGTGAAGAAAAGCATGAGTGTTAAAGTGTACAGTACCATTAAGTTGGAGAGGAGTCGTCGTCTTTGGTTTTTCAGAGGTAGCCATTACTCCAAACACAGCCCTGAGTTAGAGCTCTGTTCCAAAGCTCATATGATTATTTAGGGCCCTCTGTGTTATTTCAGTGCTGCCAATATGGCAGCTGACTGCTTTATGTGAAACTGATGTCACGTTTTCTCTGCTGAGCTATGGTAGAGCTGGTTTCCTGGTTGTTGTAGGAGGACGATTAACTCATATCTCTGTGGAATGTCAAGGAGGGTTAAATTCAGGGTCACAAGAATCACACCATCATAATTGTTTGAAAGACTTAAGAGACATTTGAGTTTAGGGAGAGTTATGTGAGCTTTCTAATGGTGTCAAGTCTAGTTTCCTCAAAATTACAAAAGGTGTACCGCAGGGGTTGGTATTGGGACCTGTGCTCTTTACTATTTATATATAGTGCTGTGAAAAAGTATTTGCCCCCTTTCTAATTGTTTCTACTTTTGCATATTTTTGATACTGAATGTTATCAGATCTTCAACCAAATCCTAATATTAAATAAAGGGAAACTGAGTGAGCAAATAACACAACAATGACATACTTAATACATTTATTTCATAAATAAAGTTATGCCACACCCAATGCTCCTGTGTGAAAAAGTAGTTGCCAACTTACACTCAATAACTGGTTGTGCCACCTTCAGCTGCAATGACTCAAACTAAACACTTCCTGTAGTTGTAGTTGTTTATCAGTCTCGCGTCACTGTGGAGGAATTTTGTACCACTCTTTCATGAACTGTTAAAACTCAGCAACATCTGTGGGTTTTCAAGTATGAGCTGCTTGTTTCAAGTCCTGCCACAACATCTCAATTGGGATGAGGTCTGGACTTTGACTAGGCCATTCCAAAACTTAAAATGTATTGCTTCTTAGCCATTTTCATGTAGACTTGAATGTGTGTTTTGGATTATTGTCATGCTGCACGACCCAGCTTCAGCTCACAGACGGATGGCCTGACATTCTCCTGTAGAATTATCTGATGCAGAATTCATGGTTCCTTCTATTAAGACAAGTCGTCCAGGCCCTGAGGCAAACCATCACACTACCACCCACCATGCTTGTCTGTTGGTAATGAGGTTCTTACTGTGGAATGCAGCATTTGGTTTTCGTCAGGCATAATGGGACCCATGTCATCCAAAAAGTTATACTTTTGAATCAATCATAGAACGTTCTTCCAAGAGTCTGCATTCCACAGGAAGAACCTCATGACAACAGTCAAGCATGGTGATGGTTTGGGGATGCTTTGCTGCCTCAGGCGATGTGAGATACTGATCAACAACTACAGGAAGCATTTGGTTGCAGTCATTGCAGCTGAAGGTGGCACAACCAGTTATTGAGTGTAAGGGGCAATACATTTTTCACACAGGGGAATTGGGTGTTGCATAACTGTGTGAATTAAATCAAATACGTTTAAAAAAAAAATGTATTTGTAAACTCAGGTTCCCTTGATCTAATATTAGGTTTTGGTTGAAGATCTGATAACATTCAGTATCAAAAATATGCAAAAAATTGGCTAAATCTGAAAGGGGGAAAATACTTTTACCAGACTGCAGCAAGCCACTACTCTTAAACTGTTGGAAGCCATCTACCATAGTGCACTTCACTGACAGTTTTAGTACTCATCACTGCATCATGTATCAGAAGGTTGGCTGGACCTCACTAAAATCCTGTAGATTACTTTATTACTCCTTGTTTACAAAGCTCTGCTCCACAAGATTCCAATATGCCTCACTTCCCTGTTGAAATATTTCAAAATGAGATACCAATCCCGCTCCGAGGTTTTCTTAACTCTTGAGGTCCCGGTTGTCTTCACCAAGTTTGGTAAATTTGCCTTTCGTTTTAACGCACCCCAGTTCTGGAATACCTTACGATCAATTTCCACCTGGATTCCCTGGTGTCGATAGGGCAGTTTAAAACTCTGTTGTAAATGAGTTCACAGAAGTGTGCAATTGTTTCAATTGACTATTATAACTTGTTATAATGTATTTATAGCTGAATTGTAGTTTTATTTTTTATATTTTGTTGTATTGATGCCGTTTTTGTCCTCAGGGCACCATTGCAAATGAGACACTGGTCTCAATTGGGCTCCCTTGATTAAATAAAAGTAGGCAAATTGTGAATGGGAGAATTCAAGTGTCTGAAGGATCAGAGGGCCACTAAGGGAGGTGAAATGTCAAATGTACACTGGAACATGATTGCTTTTCCCACACAACATGGATGTGTGTAGGAAAATGTTTTATATTCAAACCTGCACTACAGGAAATCATAAATTATGTCTATTAGTTCAATAGAGCTGGATGTTTACACTTTGTCTGTGAGCATAGATGTGCTGATTGCCTTCTAGATAAATGAGTCGATGAGAGCATTAACTCATGTTTGACTTGGTGTTTGTTTGACAGAGTTCCCTAAGCCCCAACTTGGTGAGTTCAAGGACCTCCAGACTCTGAGGATGCAGCCAACTCAGGAGAGCCCCCTCACGGTGCCCCAGACCCTGGGCAAGCTGCTTGCCAGGGATACAGTCCAGGTGGAGCTAATTCCTGAAAAGAAGGGTCTGTTCCTCAAACACGTGGAGTACCAGATCACCAGCCAGGTGAAGGCTGCATTTAATTACATATGATTGTAACATAAATGGGCTTTGTTAGATGAACAGTCAAGGAAGTTATTAATAGGAAAGGTAAGGCACATACTTTACCATGCATTTACCTTGTTACTTAAAATAGGTCACTTTTGTACATTACAAGCAACATTTATTAATAGGAATTTTGATCATAACTCCAAAAATTCTGTAATTCCCTCTGGCTCTATTCCTGGCTTCTCAATTATTTCTGCATTTTTGGCTTGGTGAAACGAATGGCTTTAATGCTTGTCCATCTAAGAATGAATGTATACATACAGTACATTGCATCATTTACACTGGATGCCTAAGCTGAACAGAGCTGGTGTTGTTTCTGTGCCGTGAGCATTCACAATTAGTATGAACTAAAGCCAACACATGACAAACACATCCATTGTCAATATATTTGTTGAATTCACAACCCCAAAGCATTGTTATTTTGCACATCTCGGTTATTCACAGATGTAATATTTGTTTGAACCTTTTCAGCATTTTAAGATATCTGTTTACCGGCGGTACAGTGATTTCGATGTCTTCCACGAGCTCTTGCTGCAGAGGTTTGCCTACAGAATGGTGCCTGCGTTGCCGCCTAAGAGAATGCTGAAAGGAGGTATATGGAGGATGTCAGTCAGAACGTTTGATTATTAGGAGGAGAGTGAGGCTTTGATCTGTAAATAAGTGTTCCACTCTGCATCAGAGCTGGGGTCCCGCTTTTCCAGAGGAACTCCAATTGTATTAATCCAACTTCACCCGTGTTCTCACATCCAGACATAAACTCTGTCTTTATATTACCATTATTAGATACCAATGTTATTACTTTATTCAGGGTTGGGCGGATAACTTGAAAAATGTAATCCGTTACTGATTACAGTTACATGATAAATAATCTTTTGAATTACTCCAAATAAGTATCTGATTACATTTGGATTACTTTTGCATTACTTTAACTTCTAGCACTCAGACATATGTGAAAATGCTTAAAAATGTTGATTTAATATAGTATTTTTTGATTTAGTAACATTCTTTCCAAATGGGGTGAGAGCATAGCTTAAAGATCCTATAATTCATGTTCTATTCAATGTGTAAGAGCATAATCACAGGGCTCCATACTAGCATTTTCACTTGTTGGCACCAGCCCATGATTTGGTTGCACCACAATTGCTGTGGGGTCACACAATAGAAAAAAATGGTAGCCTTATCATCTTATAAAGTAATTCAACATTTTTATTCAGAGGTGTACTAGACTACTAACACGGTATGATTGAAGAAATACATGGTTTATTCTAACATCATGTTCAAGTACAACTGCATGATTCCAGCTATTTTGAATTGCAACCTAAACTGGTGATTGTCATGGACTTGGGGTTTGGCAACTAGGCAATTGTTATTATTTTACTATGAAGATAAGCTTACAGAATTTTTATATATTTTTTTGATCAACAGATATTCATATGTCGACATCTTTTTGGGCAATAATTTATATTTTGAGGCTAATTTATTTGGGGCTAATTCACCAGATGAGGAAGTGGTTAGCTAGATCGCTAACTCAAAATATAGCCTTTTACTGATAGTTAGCCGTGAAATGTATATCTAACAGTATATTAATATATATGCCTATGCACCTACCTTTAATGCCCAACGTGAGTGCCCTTTGTTGGATATTAAAACACAATTTCAGACCAGAAAGCTTAGACCCTTTTCTCTTAAACAGTAACCACATTGGTTGCATTCAGTAGTGCTTTCCCCATGATAAGGCCTACATTTTGAAATATTGTGCATTCTAAAAGCATTTCACGAAGGAAACAGAGATTGAAACTGCACTGCTTCAAAGCAGCAAGCAGGAACTCTGTAGTCCAGATGATTTGCATTGACCAGTGAGCCAGGTGTCAATGTTTTGGAAGCCTTACCAATTCATTCAACCACAAAAGAAGCCATCCACCCTTAATGGGCAATCAGCAGAATAATATTAGTTACTTCAAGGGCCAACCCTGACTGTATTACATAAAATGGTATGATCTCTTCTGTTTTACGGAAGCAGAACAACTGAATATGCTGGCTCTTTAACTGACCTCTGTCTACAGTCCTGACCTCCATGTCTGAGAGGGACTTTATAGAGGGAAGGCGGCGTGCTCTGGGTCGGTTCATCAACCTAGTGGCACGACACCCCTTCTTCTCCGAGGACGAACTGGTCAAGACCTTTCTAACCTTCAACGGCTCGGTACGTCTCTGCTACTGAAAATACCACCTTTCTCCATCTCTGCTAGTCGTCTACCCCAAGATCACATTGTTCTTTGGCTTGCCATGGATAATGACTGTACTGCTCACACAACTTTACTCTCTCTCGCTTACTCTCAGGACGTTCAGGTGAAAATGCGTGATGCTTGCAAGAAAATGGGAGATGAATTCATGACTAATACAATGGCAACTCTGGCAAAGGTTTGTATTGTTTCTATTATGAAATAGTGCATCAAATGACTATTTGAAATCCTACTGAGACGCAGCAGTGTGAGTCTTGGTACATCTGTGCTGTAGGATTATCTCCCAGCTGATATCCAGGCCCAGTTTTCATCAAGCAGGGAACTGATCAGGAATATCCACAACAGCTTTCACAAGCTGCGGGACCGGGCAGAGAAGATGGCCGAGCGCTCCAAGGAAAATGCCACTGATTTGCTAATGTTTGGAAGGGAGCTCAGGTACAGAACTCAGCATTTACAGGGCATAAAACTCTCTTTCTCTATCGCCCCTCTCTACACAAGTGTTTTAGCCCAGGGAAACGTATTATGCTAGCTACCCCACCCATACAACAGTTTTGGGGACGAAAATGTTGGCAATTGTAAAGGATTTGTTTTCTTTTCCTTTTCAGGGTTTTCACTTCAAATCATTTTTGTAAGCCAAGACACCGTACTGGTCCAGCTTCTCTAGTTATGCTTTCTGTTGCAGTACACTGGGCTCTGATGGTTCACCCATTCCCTCTCTGGCCTCATCCCAAAGCACCTGGGGCATTCTCCGTCAGTCTCTGAAAGGCCTTTCCGTGGAGTTTACTCTGCTAGCCGACAAAGGTGCTCAGCAGGTACAATCCAGCTCACTGTATACGTACCATCTGCTCTCCTGTGGTATTGCCAAACTCATAATCATTTATTCATTGATATCTTAAGGGGAGGAGAGAAGAGGATGATGTCGTGGAAAAACTTAATCTATTCTTGGATTTGCTGCAATCATACAGAGTGAGTTTGAGAAATGTAAAAAAATATATTTACTGAAGAACTCTGTATCAAGTTAATGCAATGTTACTAGTGTTATTACAAATGCACTACACTGGTATAACAGCAACTTAATTTCAAGTGTTAACAATATATCTTTGACCCGTGTGGCTCACTTGGTAGAGCATGGTGCTTGCAACGCCAGGGTTGTGGGTTTCCCACGTGGGACCAGTAAAAATAAGTACTACTTACTGTAAGTGGTTCTGGACAAGTGTCTGCTAAATACTATAATGTAAAAATAGGGTAGTTATTTCTTACCGTGTGGTTGTGTCCCATAGGATCTGTGTGAGCGGCATGAGAAGGGAGTATTGCACGAGCACCAGAGAGCGCTGCAGAAGTACGGTATGATGAAGAGGCAGATGATGAGTGCCACAGTGCAGCCCAAAGAGCAGGTGTCAGTGGAGCAACTGGAGTCTCGCATTGTGCAGGTTCTCTTTCTCATTCATTCTATCTCCTTCTCTTCCCCCCTCTCTCTCTCTCTCTCTCCGTGCTTGAAAAGCGCTCTTCCTTCCTCATTTACTCAGGGTTGTCACACGTCAAATCAACACTGTTGTCAGGATAATGAAGATGAAATAATGTCATCACAGGCCAACCCACCCTCCCTCCCTCGGAGAAACTGTGTCCTCTCTGACATTGAGAGGAAGGAGGGAACAGCATTTTCCTAGATGCCATCATTGGGGAGTTGATTGATACCCTGGTATAAGGATTGATATCCTTGTAGGTCCTACAGCATTTCTCATACTAAACCATCTTAGGAAGATATTGCATTTGACAGTTGGGCAGTTCAGCCTTTAGAATGAATCTCATATGTCATGTTTTTCAACACTGACTCCTACAGACAAGGCCATGACAGCATGGTCGTATGATCAATGAGGTTGTTCCTCTTGATAACACTCATATGGTTGTGGTTTGTGAAGCAATGGTTTGTATCCTCCCCCAACAGCAGGAGAACGCCATTCAGACCATGGAACTGCGGAACTACTTCTCCCTGTTCTGCCTTCACCAGGAGACTCAGCTCATCTTCACATACCTGCCCATCACCTCTCACATCCTGGGAGCCTTTGTCAACTCACAGGTCCAAGGTCACCAAGAGGTGAGACTCACCTGGAAATATACAGTGTCAGGATTGAGTTGAAGTAGTGGAGCACACAGTTCATTAGGTTGATGTGTGTGTGTGTTGATTCTAATCTTTAATAGATAATACAATTATAGATGATCGTCTTGTAATTTTGGCCAGAGGATGCTTTCACTGTAACAGACTACTTTGTTTGTTCGATAACTAGATGGGTGCCGTGTGGAATGATCTCCAGCAGAAGCTTGGGTGTCTCTTCGGTGTCGATGAAATGCAATCCCCTCCTCTTACACCGAAGTAGACACCCATGTCCCCTTCTCTCAACAAGCGACGAATATGCTGCTTTGCAAGCCAAGAAGACAGTCACTCTCAGAAGGGACTGATGGTGAACTGTTTTCATAAAACCTTGAAAAACACTACAAACTGTGCCTTAAGTATAAGTCAGTCAGTTTTTTTCATTTTCTTTGTGGGACAGTTCATCCACCTTATGCGGAAAAATGCATTGAAGTATAGGGAGCACTACTTTTTTTCTCTGCTACTCGGCGAACAGTTTACCCACTTTTTATTTTTTTTAGCACTACATCACTGATTTCAATGAATGGATGTGGTCTGCAGCTCGAGATACATTATGCCGTACGTGCATCCTCACTAGGGATGTCAGAGGTTGATCAAAGGAGCTCATTGGGAAGTGGAAGAGTGCTTTGAAGAATGTGTACTGCTGCCTTTCTGTATGAGAAGAGGAAAATATGGATTTCATAATTGATATATAGGGAACATTTTGTTGAAAAGCTGGACCATTTGTGTTATTTTGTAGCTCAATGCTTTTACCATATGAGGGACTTCTTACCTACACTTCTTGGAGGATCATTCGACTATGTCGAGGTATAATGTAGTGTCTTATTGCAGGCAGACACATGTAAGAATGTATTTCCGTGTAAGAATACACTAATTAAGCTGATTGAAGATGTTGCCACACAGGGAAGATAAGTGTTTAAAATGACTAGTGTAAATGTTTAAGATGTTTAGAAAGATTCTAATCAGGGCACGGGCTCATTTCTGAAAAAAGACAGGCAAACCAATATATATTAAAGTAAATGTAGTAGCAGCATGCTATTCAATGGTTTGTTGTGAAGTGCAACATAAGTATTAATCATCCTACTGACCACACTTGTGCAACTGGGCTTGCTAGCTTGTGTTGATATTCGAGCAAAGGCCTCCAGATTCCTTGCTTCAATCGAATCTTCGTTGCAATACTGTGAAAAGCTGCTTCAGTTTCTACGCCTGAGCCCGAGCAAGCTATCAAGAGGAAGAAGTTTGATCAAATTAAAATAATTAATGATTTATGGCTGATATAACACTCCACGTGACCAATGGTGAACATACCAAAGAAACATGCCACATAGTCATTAGTGCAATTAAGTAGTAATTATCCTGTAATATTTTATTTCAGGTAGAAATGAAATGTGCTCTGTGTTAATGCTTTTGACCTGTTTGCAATGTTTGTTTCAATTA
Organism: Oncorhynchus clarkii lewisi; assembly: GCF_045791955.1. Classification (NCBI taxonomy): domain Eukaryota; kingdom Metazoa; phylum Chordata; class Actinopteri; order Salmoniformes; family Salmonidae; genus Oncorhynchus; species Oncorhynchus clarkii. The sequence continues at coordinate 40,495,620 of NC_092159.1, forward strand.
AGATGCAATAATGGTGGTTCAGTGTTTACTTAATGTAGATTTGAAGAAAACTAGATGGAATATTTTTCTGTGTATGCAATATTCAAGAATATACCCAATGATTTATTGTCCTCTTATTCAACAGTATACATTGATTTCATGTCTAAAGCATAAGATTATGTTGATAAAATTTCTCATTATTTGATCTGATGAAAAATTTATTTTTTCACTCACAATTTAAGGTTTACGTAACCTGTTCTTGCAAAATTCACCCTCTTCTTGCAGGATGTGCAAATTGCATGTTTTATACATGTAATTAAAGTACATGAATGAGGCTGTGTAATAAAATGTTGTCTCCCAATTAGAACTGAGTAATATTAGACGTTTTGTTATTCAATGCAGTATTGTGTCTTCTCTGTGGAACTGTTAATTGGTTCCTCAAGTCCTTATTATTGTGTCAACATGCGATATTGTCATAACCTTATTTTTTGGGGGAAAGTCTTAAAAATTAAGAGTAACAAATGCTTTATGATCTTTGAGAAAGAATTTGAATTAGGTGAAGGATGTAGATACAGGAACGTTTAACTATTGTACAGTTTTATGTTGAATCTCACCTAATGTTAAATAAAAAAGTATCATCTCATTATTAATGGGCTCCCGAGTGGCGCAGCGGTCTAAGGCACTGCTTCTCAGTGCAAGAGGTGTCACTATGGTACCTGGTTCGAATCCAGGCTGTATCACATCCGACTGTGATTGAGCGGCGCACAATTGTCCCAGTGTCGTCCGGAGCAGGCCGTCATTGTAAATAAAAATGTATTAACTGACTTGCCTAGTTAAAGGTTAAAGAAATATAAAAAATTACCCTGATACTAAATTGAATTAAACAGGATGTTGAACAAAATCATTGTCATTCCACCTTTTTATTTTATTTCACCTTTATTTAACCAGGTAGGCAAGTTGAGAACAAGTTCTCATTTACAATTGCGACCTGGCCAAGATAAAGCAAAGCAGTTCGACACATACAACAACACAGAGTTACACATGGAGTAAAACAAACATACAGTCAATAATACAGTAGAAACAAGTCTATATACGATGTCAGATAAGGGAGGTAAAGGCAAAAAAAGGCCATGGTGGCCAAGTAAAACACTGGAATGGTAGATTTGCAGTGAAAGAATGTGCAAAGTAGAAATAAAAAGAATGGGGTGCAAAGGAGCAAAATAAATCAATAAAATAAATACAGTAGGGAAAGAGGTAGTAGTTTAGGCTAAATTATAGGTGGGCTATGTACAGGTGCAGTAATCTGTGAGCTGCTCTGACAGTTGGTGCTTAAAGCTAGTGAGGGAGGTAAGTGTTTCCAGTTTCAGAGATTTTTGTAGTTCGTTCAGTCATTGGCAGCAGAGAACTGGAAGGAGAGGCGGCCAAAGAAAGAATTGGTTTTGGGGGTGACCAGAGAGATATACCTGCTGGAGCGCGTGCTACAGGTGGGTGATGTTATGGTGACCAGCGAGCTGAGATAAGGGGGGACTTTACCTAGCAGGGTCTTGTAGATGACATGGAGCCAGTGGGTTTGGCGACGAGTATGAAGCGAGAGCCAGCTAACGAGCGTACAGGTCGCAATGGTGGGTAGTATATGGTGCTTTGGTGACAAAACGGATTGCACTGTGATAGACTGCATTCAATTTGTTGAGTAGGGTATTGGACGCTATTTTGTAAATGACATCGCCAAAGTCGAGGATTGGTAGGATGGTCAGTTTTACGAGGGTATGTTTGGCAGCATGAGTGAAGGATGCTTTGTTGCGAAATAGGAAGCCAATTCTAGATGTAACTTTGGATTGGAGATGTTTGATGTGGGTCTGGAAGGAGAGTTTACAGTCTAACCAGACACCTAGGTATTTGTAGTTGTCCACGTATTCTAAGTCAGAGTAGTGATGTTGTACAGGCAAGCAGGTGCATGCAGCGATCGGTTGAAGAGCATGCATTTAGTTTTACTTGTATTTAAGAGCAATTGGAGGCCACGGAAGGAGAGTTGTATGTCATTGAAGCTTGTCTGGAGGGTTGTTAACAGTGTCCAAAGAAGGGCCAGAAGTATACAGAATGGCGTCGTCTGCGTAGAGGTGGATCAGAGACTCACCAGCAGCAAGAGCGACATCATTGATGTATACAGAGAAGAGAGTCGGTGCAAGAATTGAACCCTGTGGCACCCCCATAGAGACTGCCAGAGGTCCGGACAGCAGACCCTCCGATTTGACACACTGAACTCTATCAGAGAAGTAGTTGGTGAACCAGGCGAGGCAATCATTTGAGAAACCAAGGCTGTCGAGTCTGCCGATGAGGATGTGGTGATTGACAGAGTCAAAAACCTTGGCCAGATCAATGAATACAGCTGCACAGTAATGTTTCTTATCGATGGTGGTTAAGATATCGTTTAGGACCTTGAGCATGGCTGAGGTGCACCCATGACCAGCTCTGAAACCAGATTGCATAGCAGAGAAGGTATGGTGAGATTCAAAATGGTCGGTAATCTGTTTGTTGACTTGGCTTTCGAAGACCTTAAAAAGGCAGGGTAGGATAGATATAGGTCTGTAGCAGTTTGGGTCAAGAGTGTCCCCCCCTTTGAACAGGGGGATGACCTCAGCTGCTTTCCAATCTTTGGGAATCTCAGACGACACGAAAGAGAGGTTGAACAGGCTAGTAATAGGGGTGGCAACAATTTCGGCAGATCATTTTAGAAAGAAGGGGTCCAGATTGTCTAGCCCGGCTGATTTGTAGGGGTCCAGATTTTGCAGCTCTTTCAGAACATCAGCTGACTGGATTTGGGAGGAGAAATGGGGAAGGCTTGGGTGAGTTGCTGTGGGGGGTGCAGTGCTGTTGACCGGGGTAGCCAGGTGGAAAGCATGGCCAGCCGTAGAAAAATGCTTATTGAAATTCTCAATTATAGTGGATTTATCAGTGGTGACAGTATTTCCTATCTTCAGTGTAGTGGGCAGCTGGGAGGAGGTGTTCTTATTCTCCATGGACTTTACAGTGTCCCAGAACTTTTTTGAGTTAGTGTTGCAGGAAGCAAATTTCTGCTTGAAAAAGCTAGCCTTGGCTTTTCTAACTGCCTGTGTATAATGGTTTCTAGCTTCCCTGAACAACTGCATATCACAGGGGCTGTTCGATGCTAATGCAGAACGCCATAGGATGTTTTTGTGTTGGTTAAGGGCAGTCAGGTCTGGGGAGAACCAAGGGCTATATCTGTTTCTGGTTCTAAATTTCTTGAATGGGGCATGCTTATTTAAGATGGTTAGGAAGGCATTTAAAAACAATAACCAGGCATCCTCTACTGACGGGATGAGATCAATATCCTTCCAGAATACCCCGGCCAGGTCGATTAGAAAGGCCTGCTCGCTGAAGTGTCAGGATGCGTTTGACAGTGATGAGTGGAGGTCGTTTGACCGCTGACCCATTACGGATGCAGGCAATGAGGCAGTGATCGCTGAGATCTTGGTTGAAGACAGCAGAGGTGTATTTAGAGGGCAAGTTGGTTAGGATGATATCTATGAGGGTGCCTGTGTTTAAGGCTTTGGGGAGGTACCTGGTAGGTTCATTGATAATTTGTGTGAGATTGAGGGCATCAAGCTTAGATTGTAGGATGGCTGGGGTGTTAAGCATGTTCCAGTTTAGGTCGCCTAGCAGCACGAGCTCTGAAGATAGATGGGGAGCAATCAGTTCACATATGGTGTCCAGAGCACAGCTGGGGGCAGAGGGTGGTCTATAGCAGGTGGCAACAGTGAGAGACTTGTTTTTAGAGAGGTGGATTTTTAAAAGTAGAAGTTCAAATTGTTTGGGTACAGACCTGGATAGTAGGACAGAACTCTGCAGGCTATCTTTGCAGTAGATTGCAACACCGCCCCCTTGGGCAGTTCTATCTTGTCTGAAAATGTTGTAGTTTGGGATGAACATTTCAGAATTTTTGGTGGTCTTCCTAAGCCAGGATTCAGACACAGCTAGAACATCCGGGTTGGCAGAGTGTGCTAAAGCAGTGAATAAAACAAACTTAGGGAGGAGGCTTCTAATGTTAACATGCATGAAACCAAGGCTATTACGGTTACAGAAGTCATCAAAATAGAGCGCCTGGGGAATAGGAGTGGAGCTAGGCACTGCAGGGCCTGGATTTACCTCTACATCGCCAGAGGAACAGAGGAGGAGTAGGATAAGGGTATGGCTAAAAGCAATAAGAATTGGTCGTCTAGAACGTCTGGAACAGAGAGTAAAAGGAGGTTTCTGGGGGCGATAAAATAGCTTCAAGGTATAATGTACAGACAAAGGTATGGTAGGATGTGAATACAGTGGAGGTAAACCTAGGTATTGAGTGATGATGAGAGAGATATTGTCTCTAGAAACATCATTGAAACCAAGAGATGTCATCGCATGTGTGGGTGGTGGAACTAATAGGTTGGATAAGGTATAGTGAGCAGGACTAGAGGCTCTACAGTGAAATAAGCCAATAAACACTAACCAGAACAGCAATGGACAAGGCATATTGACATTAAGGAGAGGCATGCTTAGTCAAGTGATCAAAAGGGTCCAGTGAGTAGTGAGGTTGGTTAGGGTCACGGCGATTCAGACAGCTAGCCAGGCCATCGGTAGCAAGCTAGCATAGGATGGAGGTCTGTTTTTAGCCACCTCGTGCGTTTCCGTCGGTAGGATTAGTTGGGTTCCGTGTGGTAGGGGGGATCAATCCAATTCGCAAAAAAAAAACAATAGATATAGTTATAGAGGCCCAAGAAAAAATAATTAAGTAACAAAAAATTAAGTAACAAAAAAGAGGTGCATTCTTTACTAAAGAGCACACTGCATTCGCACATACTTTAGAAATGTAATATAAACACAGTGGAATGGGATACATGTGTCAGCAACATTTACACATCCAGTATTTAGTTTTGGCTCAGTGGGAATTAATTTGACTGATTCACAGGCATATGGTCACTGGCAACAAAGGGTTTGTAAATTACAAAGACCTGGGGATTTATTGGCACTGAATATGAACAAGGGTAGCTGGAATCAGTAGGAATCCTGCAGTATTTCTCCAGGGATGTTTCAGGTAGACAACATGTGGGAATGCTTTTTGATACAGTATGAATGAGTCCGAGGCCAGTAGTCGGTCTTACAGCTTTTCTACCTCCTCTAACTTGTGATCGATGATCAAGTCATGACCCTGAAATTTGAAGTAGCCAAAGAACTTCTTTTGAAGCATCAGTGGAAACCACAGAATATTGTCAACCCACATTTGACCAAAGGATATCTTGTCCGAGTCGAACCACTGCGGCCTCATCTCTATAAGAGAAAGGGTATAAGTTAGTGAACTTCGTCAGACATCAGTCTAAAATGTCTATAAAAAAGGCATGTGGTATAGGGCAGCAGTTTTTTTCCAGGAAAACTATGGGGTCTATGATTATAGCCTATTGGGCTGAGTTTATCCTGGTCACAAACCAGGCCCTAAATAGAATGCATGAGATTGAGAATGAATACCATCCGACTCTGTTGGCTCCCCGTTGTAGTTGTCAGCTCGGAAAACATGGGTATCAAGCAGCTCTGTTTCTCCGATGAATTCAAATGTGATATTTCCAATCTTATCAAGTGCATCCACTGTGAAGCCACTTTCCTCCTGCAGTTCTCTGGAAGAAACAAACCGTTTGTAAGTAGAGAGAAAGTAGCAGGAAAGTGTGTCGCTTTCAGACCAGAGTAGGAAAAAAAATAGATAGTAGGCCTCAGATAACAGGCAATAATCAGACCATGCCTACTGTAACATCACAATATGACATTTATGGGGGTATGTAGTATCAGATGCTGCCCAGTGCTGAAATCTGTTAACATGATTTTACATGCAAATTGTTAAGCCAAACTGTAGGGAAACCTTTCAAGACATCTACAGAGGACTGCAAACAATCTCACCGCCTGGCAGCCTCTTCAATAGTCTCCCCAGGTTGGACTTTGCCACCAAACCCATTCCACTTCCCTGCTCCGAACCATCTCTTCTTCATGCCCAGCAGCACCCGTCCAGGCTGCACCACCAGCACCAGGGTCAGCAGCTTGTTGGTAAACATTGTACCTGTAATATACATAATCGGTGTGTAATAATCAGTAGACCACAATCCATGGATGACCTCACTCTCTTGGTTGCATCGAAGCTACAGTATCTCTAGAGATGATACATTGCAGATTATTGAGAAGTATTCTGTAAAGTTATTTTCTGACAAAACACTATTGTAAAAGTTCTGGTATGCAAGACATCACAGCAGTGCACAGCAGCAAACTTGAACAAGTAGCCTTTTATTGCATTCTTCAAGTAGACTAGAAGTAAAACTCCATGCAAGTAACTTTCCTTTATAGCAACTTTTAGGTTGTCAATCTAGTCCTTAAATGGTTTTCATAGATTAGAGTTATCCAGAATGAATAACGAATTTCTCCAGTCCCGCGTTGACAGTGGTAAGGCCTGCCATGTGATCGTATTCAATGTGTCGAGACCTGTAACATTCGACATGGGTAAAGGATAAAATTGGTCGTTTTAGTTAAAGATCTGTGAAAATGTGTTACCCTCAAATATTGTCGACTGGAAACAGAAGTATAATGCCAAACCATAAAAAAAATCCATAGCTGGTGATAGCAGTTGCTGTAGTATTACGGTAACATATTTAATTACGCATCCTCATATAATTTAACATGTTTGAAAACAAAATATTTGCCACGCGTTATAACTTCACCACAACAAGTAGATCTGCGCAGATTATGTGCATTATTGACGTTCTCGGACAGATTCATTAATTGCGATCAATTTAGTTCGCACAGCGCGCCGGGTTGGCGGATCACCTATGATTCTAATGTCGCCCTGAAGGACTACTGGGAGCCCTAAATTGCGGAGTCGGCTGTCTTTGACTAAATCGAGCGTGTCCAACACATTCACGTGATCAGGAAGTGCAACTACAAATTCGAACGAAATGCTGTCTGCCAGCAGCATTAGCACAGATTAGAACATCTTTGCCATTACATTTAGCTAAATAATGTGGTACTCAGTGTTACAAAAATCATATCTACATACCTCTGTACATGTCCTAAAAAAGGTTGCGCATAATCTGAAAGGAAAGAGTACTGCCGATCAGCGTTGGATAGTTCGGCAGCTTAATGACCCCTTTGTGAAGGCTGCCCATGTGCACAACTACCGGTGTAGAAGCGCCTTCAAACTGCTGGAGATTGATGACAAATACAAACTTTTAAAACCCGGATTCAACGTAATAGATTGTGGTGCTGCACCGGGTGCTTGGAGCCAGATAGCTGTTCACAGGGTCAACTCAACTGGGGCTAGTGAGTACGTTTTGTATTTACCCAACTGGCAGATTAGCACATGACATGCTGTTATAATTAATCGACCAGCCAGGCCAAATATATATTTTCCTGCATCTGACATTGTTCTGACTGCCATGTTTATTTACATTTATTTATCTAACCTTTATTTTGTCAGGGAGTCATACTGAGACTAAGGTCTCTTTTAGAGATGAGCCCTGAAAATACGCACAATAGAAATACAACAAATGCAAGCGGAAAGAACGACATGGTCATAACAAAACAAACCCATTCATCAGTAATATGGTCCTCAATCAGCTTTCTGCATTGCCCTAGAGGCACCAGAACATCACATTTAAGAACATTTTGAAGATTGTTCCACAAATAAGGTGCAAGAAAGGTAAATCAGCTTTTAGTTACTTTCCAGAGTTAACCATCCCTGAGATCGGGTGTGGTAACTCCTATGTCTAAAGTTTAGTCAAGATGTTAGGTACAGTGGGACTTTTTGTAAAAGGGCTTTATAAATGAAAACATAGCAATGTGACATCAAAGAGGGACAACCAACTTTCTGATAGGGAATGAAGTGATGAGTACTAAAATTGTTGCCCGTAATAAAGCATAGTACGCTAAGTTAAACTGTATCTGATGCCTTTAATGAAGTGGCAGCTGCGTTCATATAGATGTCGCCATAGTCTAGGACCGATAGGAACGTCAACTGAATAATCTGCTTTCTACTATTTAGCGAGAGGCAGGACCTATTTCTATAGAAGAAGCCCATGATATTTCTATAGAAGAAGCTTCTTACTAACTCATCAATTATACTTTTTAAAGACAGTTTTCATATGTCCCTGTAAGCAGGGACAAGATCAATATGAACACCATCCCAAGGACATATGCTTAAATCATCAGTTATTTTTATCTGCTCTAGAGAACAACATGTACTTAGTTTTACCTGCATTCAGTAGGCTACTAATTTCATCGCTGCCCGCACCTGCCCACCCGTCCAGCATCACTACTCTGGACGGTTCTGACTTAGAATATGTGGACAACTACAAATACCTAGGTGTCTGGTTAGACTGTAAACTCTCCTCCCAGATTCACATTAAACATCTCCAATCCAAAATTAAATTTAGAATCGGCTTCCTATTTCGCAACAAAGCATCCTTTACTCATGCTGCCAAACATACCCTTGTAAAACTGACCATCCTACCAATCCTCGACTTCGGCGACGTCATTTACAAAATAGCCTCCAACACTCTACTCAACAAATTGGATGCAGTCTATCACAGTGCCATCCGTTTTGTCACCAAAGCCCCATATACTACCCACCACTGTGACCTGTATGCCCTCGTTGGCTGGCCCTTGCTTCATACTCGTCGCCAAACCCACTGGCTCCAGGTCATCTACAAGTCTCTGCTAGGTAAAGCCCCATCTTATCTCAGCTCACTGGTCACCATAGCAGCACCCACCCGTAGCACACGCTCCAGCAGGTATTTCTCACTGGTCACCCCCAAAGCCAATTCTTCCTTTGGCCGCCTCTCCTTCCAGTTCTCTGCTGCCAATGACTGGAATGAACTGCAAAAATCACTGAAGCTGGAGACTCTTACCTCCCTCACTAGCTTTAAGCACCAGTTGTCAGAGCAGCTCACATCACTGCACCTGTACATGGCTCATCTGTAAATAGCCCATCCAATCTACTTAATCCCCATACTGTATTTATTTATCTTGCTCCTTTGCACCCCAGTATCTCTACTTGCACATTCATCTTCTGCACATTCTACCATTCCAGTGTTTAATTGCTATATTGTAATTACTTCGCCACCATGGCCTATTTATTGCCTTACCTCTCTTATCCTACCTCATTTGCACATGCCATATATAGATTTTTCTACTGTATTATTGATTGTATGTTTGTTTATTCCATGTGTAACTCTGTGTTGTTGTATGTGTCGAACTGCTTTGCTACATCTTGGACAGGTCGCAGATGCAAATGAGAACTTGTTCTCAACTAGCCTACCTGGTTAAATAGGTGAAAAAAAAGACTGTAGCTCAGATAGAGCCTGGTCACCCATGGGGGCAATAGCATACACAACAGTATCATCGGTGTACAAGTGCAGGTAAAATATTTTTTTACAGACAAGTCGATATTGTTAATGTAAAAAGTACAGGACCCAGAATCGACCCCTGTGGGACACCTTTCATAGTATCCAGGAAACCTGATTTAACACCATCAGTAGATACACATTGAGTTCAATCTGTCAAGTCATTTTTAAACCAGTTACATTCAGCCTGGTCTAGGCCAATTCAGGAAAGCCTCTGAATTTGCAGTGAATTATAAACAATATCAAAAGGTCAATGTAGAGAGCAGCTCAATGTTGCCTTTTATCCATACAGTTAACCACATCATTTATAACTAGAGATGCAGCAGAGATAGTGCTATGACCTGGTCTAAAATCCGACTGATGCACATTTAGAATACATTTCAAAGATTCTTAGCTGATAATTAATCAAGGATTGTAATATTTTAGCTAGGCAAGAAAGCTTTTAGAAATAGGCTGATAATTATTTAGGTCACAAGGGTCACCACCTTGGTGAAGGGGGGAGTACATGGGCTGCCTTCCAAACCTTGGGAATAGCCGCAGATATAATCATCAGGTTAAACAAATGGGTTAATGATTTAGCAATCAGGGGGGCAGAGAGCTGCAGCAAAAATATATCAAGCATATCAGCCCAATCTTAGGCAAGGCATCTAGCACATCACAGATAGTGCATTTTAAAATTGAAAACAAAGATTCACTAGGGGTGCGTTCATAAATTCATTCTGGATTGCCAGACAGAGCTCAGAGTGCGCTCTGGGCGTTCATAAATTCAGAGCGTTGTCCGTTTGTAAATTCGGAGCATTCGGAGTGCACACTGGACGCTCTGGCTGAGGAGTAGGGTTGATCCGAGTGTTCTGACCTCACGGCAGTCAAGCACCCAAGCTCACTGGTTAAGTTAGCTAGCAGGCTAGCTACTTCCAGGCATAAATGAAAGAACCTCACTCAGACCATTTTTCTCGCCCTAGCAGAGCTGGTTATTCAGAGGGTTGGTGACTGTAACTGTGCTGCTGGCAACAATTTTAAATACAACTTTTTGCTGAGGTTTACTGACACCTGCCATATTCAACGGGTGTTGAGTGTTCGAAAATTCATCAGTTATTCTGTGCTCTGGCACACCCAGACAAGTGTGCTCTGGCACACCCAGACAAGTGTGCTCTGGCACACCCAGACAAGTGTGCTCTGGCACACCCAGACAAGTGTGCTCTGGCACACCCAGACAAGTGTGCTCTGAAATTGCAGTAGATCCAAAAATGCGGGAGATAGTGGCTAAATCAGAGTAGAACATGTCATTTAAAAACCCTTGAGGAGAAAATGTTTTAATGTCTCTTCTTAATTAAACACCGATTAGTGTTTTGCTGTTTTGTTGTTTTGTATCTCTAATACATACTATGGAGCAATTTTCACTGAGATCATACGCAAATACTAAAATATATATTTTCGGGGTTATTAGTGAGAATTCAATTAATCAATGAGGAGTTAACAGGGTTTTTCACATTTAGTCGTGTGGGTTTTGAGATCAATTGAGTCAGATTTTAATCTATGTATATGCTCTTAAATTGATTTGAGGCCGGGGATAGCCAATCCAGATTAAAATCCCATAAAATGACCAACTCCGTGGACAAAAACTCTCAGATATAACACCAATAACATCCGCCATGGCAGCGGTAAATCCCAGAAACAAATAAGTGTGTATTCTGGTTTAATGGGCACTTCTACAACCAGGAGCTAAAATGTATTGGGAATATAAATATTTAAAGATTGGGACACCATGAAATTAGATTTGACATTTATGTCCACTCCTCCCCCTTTCTGTAATCTGTGACATCTAAATACATTATAATAATTTACTTCAATGACTTTATCAGATACAGAACCATTTAACCATGTTTCCGAGAGAACCAGAATGTCCGGACACAAGTCCTGCACCCAAATGTTAAAAAAATCATACTTCCCACAATTAGGTGCATCAGCCCAAGACCCTTGGGATTAAAAGTCAGAGGGCGTATTTAGCTCAGTCCCATAAGAGCTAACAGGCACAGGGTCATCTGCAGCTATTTGTTGAGTGAGCTGAGACTTAGCCATGGTCTCTGGCCAACCCACATGAGAGCAGAGTAGACAGCATTTGACAGACCTCCCTCAAGTCGCTGGATGCAGGGGCTGGGGGGGGGGGGGGGGGGGGGTCTGGGAGAGCAGTGTTGGCAGAGCTCAGTCCACCCTGATGAAGCTCCTGCCAAAGGAGGCGGCTGCCAATGCTGCATTCTGGGTGTGCACAGGAGGCCTTGGTGTGGCTCCTCTTGCTGGGCTGGAGCTGCTATGGGGAGCAGGAGTGTCCCAGGCCTGTCCCGGGGATGGGAGTAGGGAGTGTAACCAAAACTAGCCTGGGATGGAGGTTGTCGGGGAATTGAGGTGGGTGGTATGGAGGACAGTGTGGCTGATTATGTGAATGATACATGGTGTGGACTGCATCATGTGGTGCACTAACCTCAACAGTGTTTTGCTAGACCCTAGGGTAGTGGTCGGTGCAGTGTAGCGCTGGGCTGAGTTGAGGTGGGCCTGGTCTGGTAGAGCTGTGCTGTGATAGGCCAGGTCTGGTAGAGCTGTGCTGTGATAGGCCAGGTCTGGTTGAGCTGTGCTGTGCTGAGGCGGGCTTGGTCTGGTTGAGCTGTGCTGTGATGGGTCTGGTTGAGCTGTGTTGTGATGGGTCTGGTCTGGTTGAGCTGTGCTGTGATGGGTCTGGTTGTGCTGTGCTGAGGCGGGCCTGGTCTGGTACCATGGGAGGGAGATTGTAAGGGGAATTGAAGAGGGTGGTGTGGAGGGCAGTGTGGCCGGCGATGCTCCAAACTCTGCATGGGGCCTCTTTGACTGCGTACGGCTTGGGCATAGCTCAGTGTATCTGTATGCAGTTCCTTGGAGAGAAGTGGTAGAGGGTGGTGTTGGCGGGGTCAGTGTTGCTGCCTGTTCTCCAATCTCTGTGAGGTGCCACCAGATGCAGGTCTATTGGAACGTCTGACGTTGGGCCTTAGCACACAGTCCCGAGAGAGGCTGGCATTTACCCTCTGGATGGTGGTGGGTGGAAATCTCTCCTCTGGAACAGGGTAGATATTACTATAGTCACGAAGGGGAAGATGGTGGAGGCCCTTTCTATCACTCCCCTTAGTAATGTGGTCACCCCCTCCTGTTGGGCACACAGGTCATTGGTCCCCGTGTGAATGATGATATGTCTGGGTGAGACAAGCTGGGCCACAGTCATTATCTCCAAAACTCTCTGTTGTGGGGCACCATAACTTTGACACGTTTTTATTTGGGAAAAGTTTATTCTCTCATATACATTTTCCATTTGAGTCCATGATTAATATAATGTCTGGTTTTTCGGCAGGTCTGTGGAGGATGGCAGGAGTGATTGGAGAATTACAGGCTGTGAGTTGGGGATGGAGTGGTCAGTTGGGTTGGTGGGTTCTGATTCAGCTCTTGTCCTGGTTTTTGTGGGACTCTTTGTAGAGTGGATGGTTGTGGCTGAGAAATTCCTGCCTTAGCTCATGTAGCTCCTTCTGCAGGTCGTGCATGTGGCTGGTGTTGACTGTGCTGGGCAGTTCCTCTCTAAGTCTACACACTTCCGTTCTAAGAGCCTGGTTTTCCTCCTCAACATTATTCATTGCACACTGCGGCTCCCAAACCTTATCCCGATGGTGAAGCACCAGGCTGATCTCCTCCTCTAGAAGATGCTGTGGTACTGCTGGTGTCACGCGTTAGAGATTCATGCTCAGGGCTGTGTCTGCTGCAGGCGAGGGAGGAACAGCGACACTGGGGACTACATACTAGGGCACAGAGGGAGTGGAGGCTGTTGTCGGTAGTGACAGTGGAGAGGTTTTAAGTTTAGCAACAAGAGGTTTTATTTGGTCGAAGTAGTGGACAAATTGATCCAAACTGGCCACCGAACCTTGAACCGTCTCAGTACCGTTATAGTAAATATGAATGTTACTTTTGGTGGTGGAATCAATGTACAGTTGCCTCATTGTTCTCTTTTCTGACATTTTAAGTTCATTGCTGGTCTTGTGGAGAGCTGTGTGACAAGCATTCGGATCATCTGTAGAACATCAGTGAAATTAATTGTCAAGGCTCGACAGTGTTATCCAATGTTCTTTTAGCACAAGAAGCTGTGAAAATGAGTTATGACAGTAGTTCCACACTTCATGACCTCTTGCATGTTTTGTTTCTTCCAGATGGAGAATTCCCCCGTGGCACAGTGGTTGGAATTGACCTTCTGCGTATAGCACCTCTAGATGGAGCTCACTTCCTGTCCAATCATGACATCACCGACCCAGTCACACATGCCAAGCTGCTTGAACTTCTCCCTGGCGCCCAGGCTCATGTCATCATGAGTGATATGGCACCCAATGCCAGTGGTTTCAAGGAGATGGACCATGAAAAACTCATCACAATGTCATTGTCATTGATTGACTTGGCTGCGAAGGTGTTGCAGACCGGTGGCTCTCTCATTTGTAAGTATTGGGACGGGGCATTGGCGCACCAGCTTCAACAGAAGCTTTCAGCTGTGTTCCGTGACGTCAGGACAGTCAAACCAAAAGCCAGCCGAAAGGAGTCGTCGGAGTTGTTTTTCCTTGCCCGGTCGTACAGAGAAAATAAAATAGTCTGACTGTATATTTTAATGCGTGTTGTAAGCTTTGTTCACCTGCAAAGAACGGCTTGAGGTGCTAAAGCACTTGAGGAGCCCCTCTATTTCTCCTTCCTGAATGTACTTTTTGTAAAAAAAATCTATAGTGTGCTATGATATCTTTACCCAACTCATTAAAATCGATGGATATTCTACAATGATTAACATTAGTCAACATCTACAATTCTTGAAACCTTCCCTAAAATATTTTAGACATACTTTATAAGTACAAGTCCCATCCATACCACATCTGTAAATCCAACAAGAAATTTGGATCAAGCATGCATCATTCATTTCTCACTCGAGCTGAAATATTTAGCCTACCAGAAGATGGCACCCTTGAGGTATCAATAAGCTGTGCATTTGCAGGCCAACAATTTCTCCGTACTGGCTGTTTTCATCTTTGCCCACAGACACGGTGATATCAACATCTACGGGCCAGAATGTATTGTATGTATCAAGCCCTTGTCATCAGAGCCACCGTGTTCCTCAAGTAAATTTCTGTGCCCGTCAGAACTATTCTTTTTCCTTTGTCAGGCATGTTTGAAGTAGTACAAAGTACATTTGGTATATGTGAGATAATAAGTATTCCAGTTTGCCATTTGTAATGCTTATAATCTGTTTTGCCAGCCATGTAGTAACATGTAATCATTCTCTCATTTAGGGCTTATAAAGGGAAAACGGGCTGGATGAAAGAGCCATGGACAGCATGACTAATGAAAAGGCTAATGCCACTGAAGCCGTGCATTATAAATAGTGTTGGTCTTCGCTCTCAGAGAGCGGGGATGTGCTCTTCAATACATCATCAGGCTGGCATTTGAATGCTCTGCTTGAAATGATGTGGTTTTGAATTATTTTTGCCAAGTGGACTGCCACTGATTGAGATTTCCCTCAGATACAGAGCTAAATACCTTGGGATGAAGGCCCACAGTAGTGTTGATTTGGCACTATTTACTTTGCCTGTTTGTCTCTCTTGTCACTGACTACTTTCTGTAATTATGTGGCGCTCAGGGTTTGAAAGTACTCTGCTGATTTTACCAGGAACAAAGAAACAAATGTATCAGAACTGTGCAATAGACTGAGAACACAATTAAATGTGATGGGGAAAGGAGAAACAGATACAAATGTTTCTTAAAATAGAGAATATGATGAAAATAACCTCACCATAAAGAAGCACATGGAAGGTTTCATTTATTTGATACCATACATTGGTGGAGGGGCCCTGTCTCCATGACGCTATTATAAACCTTCATACAATTAGCCAGTGAGCTGTGACTTTCAAGCCATCGATACCTCCCTGTTATCTCCTCAGTTATATAAGTGATCAGCAGCTAGATTGTAAAGGGTTCATTGTTGGTGTATTGAGTTCCACATGACTTGTGTTACACAGCACATAGAATGAATAGTAATGTGGACATCTGAGCCTGCACAAAAATATTAGGTACGTGCGTGACAAATCAACCTCATTTTAAACGTTGTCTACATGGTATCGACCACTGAACTCTACCTTGAATTATGTTTTTCAAATGTCTCGACTTTTCACAAATCATTGAAGACCAAAGACACAAATATTTCCCAGTTAAACCGACTGAATGAGCAAGGCATTTCTATTCAATACTCCTTCAACCGCACTGCCATAAATGAGACTAGCACCGGCTATACAAGTTCCACCATAGAGTGGTTTGGAGCCAGTCACCTTTACCATCAAGCATTGTGTGTAGGTAGGAGGGGACATAATAGATTACGTTGAACACTGTGTGAGCTGATATGCTGTCCAGATTTCTTTCCACCGCCGTGGTAACCTCAAGTTCGATTTGTTATTGCTGCTGACGCAGAGGTCATTGTGGTACGATTAACCACAGCACGTGTGAAGGTTTCACCTGCTCCAGCAGGAAAGTGTGCAAGGAACTTCTGAAGTAAACTAGAAATGTTTAGAGGCCTAACACAATCCTGAATAAATGCATTGTTTTGGCATTCCTTGTTCCAATATTGGTGCATTGCTTGGTAAGAAGATCAAGATCTTTCTCCTAGTCTCCATGTAGTTAAGGCTACCTTGTGTCTAATCATTTGCCCTCCCATTCTTGTCTTTGAAGAGTCCTCAATTTCCAGCTTCAGGGACATGCTGCGTTTCACTAGTTTCTGTAATGTAGTGTAAATGAAGTGCCTGGAGTTTCACCAGAGCGCTGATAGGGCTCTGGTAAATCGACCTGGCTGGGGTATCCTGGAATGACATTGACCTCATTCCGTCAGTAGAGGATGCCTGGTTGTTCTTTGAAAGTGCCTTCCTCACCACAAGCATGCTCCATTCAAAAAATGTAGAACCAGGAACAGATATAGCCCTTGGTTCACTCCAGACCTGTCTGCCTTGACCAGCACAAAAACATCCAGTGGTGTTCTGTATTAGCATCAAATAGCCCCTGTGATATGCAACTTTTCAGGGATGTTAGGAACCAATATACACTGTCAGTTAGGAAAGCTAAGGCTAGCTTTTTTCAAACAGAAATGTGCATCCTGTAGTACAAACTCAAAAAAGTTCTGGGACACTGTAAAGTCCATGGAGAATAAGAGCACCTCCTCCCAACTGCACTGAGGCTAGGAAACTCTGTCACTACCGATAAATCCACAATAATTGAGAATTTCAATAAGTATTTTTCTACGGCTGGCCATGCTTTCCACCTGGCTACCCCTACCCCGGTCAACAGCCCTGCGCTCCCCACAGCAACTTGTCCAAACCTCCCCCACTTCTCCTTCACCCAAATTCAGATAGCTGATGTTCTGAAAGAGCTGCAAAATCTGGACCCCTACAAATCAACCGGGCTAGACAATCTGGACCCTCTCTTTCTTAAATTATCTGCCGAAATTGTTGCAACCCCTATTACTAGCCTGTTCAACCTCTCTTTCGTATCGTCTGAGATTCCCATAGATTGGAAAGCTGCCACGGTCATCCCCCTCTTCAAAGTGGGAGACACTCTAGACCCAAACTGCTACAGACCTATATCTATTCTACCCTGCCTTTCTAAGGTCTTTAAAAGTCAAGTTAACAAACAGATTACTGACCATTTCGAATCTCACTATCTTCTCCGCTATTCAATCTGGTTTCAGAGCTGGTCATGGGTGCACCTCAGCCACGCTCAAGGTCTTAAACGATATCATAACCGCCATCGATAAGAGATATTACTGTGCAGCCGTATTCATCGATCTGGCCAAGGCTTTCAACTTTGTCAATCACAACATTCTTATTGGCAGACTCAACAGCCTTGGTTTCTCAAATGATTGCCTCGCTTGGTTCATCAACTACTTCTCCGATAGAGTTCAGTATGTCAAATCGGAGGGCCTGTTGTCCGGACCTCTGGCAGTCTCTATGGGGGTGCCACAGGGTTCAATTCTCAGAACCACACGGGGGGACCTAGTGAATGACCTGCAGAGAGCTGGGACCAAAGTAACAAAGCCTACCATCAGTAACACACTACGCCGCCAGGGACTCAAATCCTGCAGTGCCAGACGTGTCCCCCTGCTTAAGCCAGTACATGTCCAGGCCCGTCTGAAGTTTGCTTGAGAGCATTTGGATGATCCAGAAGAAGACTGGGAGAATGTCATATGGTCAGATGAAACCAAACTAGAACTTTTTGGTAAAAACTAAAGTCGTCGTGTTTGGAGGACAACGAATGCTGAGTTGCATCCAAAGAACACCATACCTACTGTGAAGCATGGGGGTGGAAACATCATGCTTTGAGGCTGTTTTTCTGCAAAGGGACCAGGACGACTGATCCGTGTAAAGGAAAGAATGAATGGGGCCATGTATCGTGAGATTTTGAGTGAAAACCTCCTTCCATCAGCAAGGGCATTGAAGATGAAACGTGGCTGGGTCTTTCAGCATGACAATGATCCCAAACACACCGCCCGGGCAACGAAGGAGTGGCTTCGTAAGAAGCATTTCAATGTCCTGGAGTGGCCTAGCCAGTCTCCAGATCTCAACCCCATAGAAAATCTTTGGAGGGAGTTGAAAGTCCGTGTTGCCCAGCAACAGCCCCAAAACATCACTGCTCTAGAGGAGATCTGCATGGAGGAATGGGCCAAAATACTAGCAACAGTGTGTGAAAAGTATTGCAGAACTTTTGTTATTGACCAAATACTTATTTTCCACCATAATTTGCAAATAAATTCATTAAAAATCCTACAATGTGATTTTCTGGATTTTTTTTCTTCTAATTTTGTATGTCATAGTTGAAGTGTACCTATGATGAAAATTACAGGCCTCTCTCATCTTTTTAAGTGGGAGAACTTGCACAATTGGTGGCTGACTAAATACCTTTTTGCCCCACTGTATATGGCTAAGGGCTGTTCTTAATAAAAGTTGGACAGTTTTATCTCAATCTCTTCATTCAAAGACTCAATCATGTGTCTGCTTTGTGTGATGCATTATTGTCTTTACCTTCTTTCCCTTTGTCCTGTTGTCTGTGCCCAATCATGTTTGTACCATGTTTTGTGCTGCTACCATGTGTCTCTACCACGTTGTGTTGCTATCATGCTGTGTTATGTGTTGCTGCCTTGCTATGTTGTCGTCTTAGGTCTCTCTTTATGTAGTGTTGTGTTGTTGCTCTTTGTCGTGATGTGTGTTTTGTCCTATATTTTAATTTTTAATCCCAATTATAAAATTATGCACGATGCATTGACACAACCCTTAGCCGTGCTATATTGGCCATATACCACAAACACCCAAGGTGCCTTATTGCTATTATAAACTGGTTACCAACATAATTAGATCAGTAAAAATAAATGTTTTGTCATACCCGTGGTATACGATCTGATATACCACAGCTGTCAGCCAATCAGCATTCAGAGCTCAATCCCAGTTTATAAATGGGCATTTTGCTATCTTTACAAACCCTGATGTAAAGATAGTCCTGCTATTCAATAGATACACGACACGACTTCTGATGCCAGCCTTTGTGTTCAGCCATCCCCAAGTATAATGTCTACCAGCTGCTTTTCAGAATTATACAGCCTTTACAAGTTGCAAAAGAATGAGAGATATAAGTATTTTATGGGTCACAACAGAAGATAACCCCTTAAATTCCTATTCTTTTCAAATTATTTGAAAAATCAGACATTTTACTTTCAATTGGGGTTGTTCATACTAAATTGGTGAAACAAAACATCTTTCTTTTAGCATAGTGCCTAACAGTGTTTTAACATTTCTACTGAATAAAAGCTCTCAACGGTTTAATTTTATTTAATTAATCTACTGCTCTCAGGCTTAGGCTGAATATACTCTACATGAATAAATGCCCTTCAAATTACCACCGAGTTAATATCCTTGTTGAAATCTGATTAATACCTAAAATGGAGTTTTTTGAAGTCTGATTATCCCATGAAATGGAATTTTTAAACCTAATTATGACTTGATTTGCATGTATTTATGGCACCAATGAAATAGATAGTTCATGTGAATGTATTAATTACATCTGCTTATTTGGTTTCCTTTAGGCAACATATCACTTTTTCTTTAGGAGTGATGACTGAGTATACTTTGTTGAACACATTTCTGGCCATGCTGAAATGACGTTAATAAAGAAGAAACCTTCTTGAATCCCAATTGTTTCTTCCGTTGATGGAGAGAAATGTGAAAAGCTGACCCATTTTGGTTTTCTCCTCCTTACTTGTTGATCATCCACTTCTTTTGGTATTCAGATCACATTTGAATATTATTCCCTAAACGCTGTGTGCTGCTGACACATATTTAGATGCAATCCTACAATCCCTTTGCACTTGTTACTGCTGTTGCTGAAAGGGCTAGGCATAATGCCTTGCGGGTTAATTTACCTTTGTGGAGACAGCTGGTGGCTTGTATGTAAATAGTAGCCAATTTAGCGAAACAAAAATAAGAATCATTTGGAGGCACTATAAATTCCTTCAAATTCAATTATGGAAATGAGATCACCTCTTTAATCATCTGGCTTGTGAACAGACTTCCACTGCTTTAGAGGAACTGTTTGAAGTTAACTTTCTAATGTGTTTCCTTTCTTTCAGGCAGCACTAGGGATTTCCAATAAACTTTCTCATGGATTGTGGTGGAAATGTATTCCCACAGGGATTGTTAATAGATGTAGCTACCTGGCTCCGTCAGCAATGAGTTAATTTGCTTTTATGCTAAAAGCCTGTATCCGGGAGATTAGGAGCCTCTCTTTTAGTGGTTAAATTCAGGAAGTGGCTTGGGAATGTAAAGTGATGTTGTCTGCAGTCATTTGAGTTCAGAGTTGGATGACACATGAGAAATTGGTGCTTGTCAAGTTAGGATTCGGCCTTTAGAGAAGGACGAATAAAGTTGCCAACCAAGCATTGCATGCAGATCCTGACACTTGGCTATTATTTGTTAAAGGATTACCTTTGCTTAACAAAATGTGAAACTTCTGATGTGCAAACCGTAAAAAAGAAAATGACAAAATCTGGAAACAGTATTTATTTTCTAGTCACCTCATCTTGCTTTGACACAGCAGAAAAAAACTATCTTTAGAGCATTGATTCACAGTGCTCACATCTGTATGACATCAAAGAAAGGATAAGATCAAATGTGACTGCATTAGAGCAACACAGTTGACTCAATAATCAGTTCACTGCATCAGGACGCTGCATTCACTTCTTGGAAGAAGAAATGGATGAAGTTAAACGACATTACCAACACACACCCCCTAGCTTGTTGAATAGACTTTTAGGCCATTATCCACTTATCCAATTTTATAAGCAAGCACAAATTATGGTTGACTGGCCAAGCATTCATAACTGCACTGACAGTTAAATGAACCTGAATTGACATTTTACACATTTATCAGATGCTCTTATCCAGAAATCTCTTGACACAGTTCATAGTTTTGATGGTTCAGCTACACCATTTGGGCACGGACACACTAAGAGGCTTGTCTGCAAACATCTAGGTGCAGGCCCTCCTGAAGGATGCGGGAGGGTACAATGAGGCATGCAATTGAATATTTATACCTGTTCAGGCATTAGGTTGCCAATATACAGTACAACAGTAGGTGCTTAAGTAGCTTTCTCTACACCATGAAGTCTTGAAATCAGGCAAAAGACTTCAGACAGGTGTCCAGACTTCACTCTTCAATTAGACATTTCTCTTTCTAGCATAAATGTTCACAATTACACCCGTCCGGGAGTACTCAAGGGTTAGCTTTCCTCATCAGCTAGTCTGGCAGATCAATTGAATTCCATCTTTGGAGAGAGGGAGGACATAGAGAGATGGAGGGCAGTTTCTTCTTTAATTCAGGTAGTATCTGAAACCCCATATGTTCTTACTGTATGAAGTACCTATACGCCACATGGACTTCCATACAGTCCCCATTAGAAGTTTCTCTTTTAATTGCATGACAGTTTGACAGAGCTATTAGGATCCTCTGCCATGGACCAATTATTCCTTTAATTTAATTAACTTGTCAAGGGACAGGTGTGTAACTGGTTTCTGGGGTTGCAGGGCTGGATCACAGGCTGGTGGACAGTGTAAATGAGAAGTTACTGCTGGAATGGAGCGTGTGGTGAGACAGATGGCGCAAGGGCTAGTTCTGGGGTATCTTGCTTCGTTACCTGTCAGACAGGGGAAATTAGTTGGGTCCCACTACAAGGAAAACATGGGAGGTGTTGATGATTTATTCACAAAAACGGACCAAGTACATTTATTATCTGCACTTTCTAACTATCTCCTACAAATTAGCCCATGACATGTCATTTGAACATGATATAGAACAGACTCTCAGGGCAAGAAATATTTGAACAGATTATTTATTCTAACCCTGACTGATTTGTAAGTAAGTGTACAGTTGAAAATATTCCTGTTTAAAATTCACTGGTGGTTAAGAGAACTCATTTTTCCCCCCAAATAATATTATTGACAAATCACTGAAGCGTACAAATGTTCATCCCCTTCAGACCTTCATGCCAAGTCTTAATTGCTTTAAATGATCCCTGCCTATCAAATCCAAACCCTTTTGAAGAGAAATTCCCTCACTTTGTGTCTCTGGTTATAGCTGGATGCTCTCCTGGATTACTTTGGAACTCACAGTGTAAACTAGGGAGTCTTTTGGACTACATGTAGCCATTCATCTCTCTAAGGATGGTGAAGGCAGAGCTTGACACAGCACTACAGTAAGTTCCACTATATGGCCCGAATCAGTACAGAGAAGTGTATGTTGTAACAACCTCCCCTGTGTTTATGGAGGGGTGTTGGTTGCTAAACTGTTCTGACTGGCTGTCTAGAGAACCAGAGAGCTCCCACGGTGCTCTGCTGGTCATTCCTGTTGACTCACCTTTGGTGATAGTTCTCAGGCTAGCAGCAGGAGACAAGACTTTTTGTTAAGACATCTAACATTTCTCTCAGAAGGGAAAGCAGCGGGAGGTCTACAAATGAAGGGGGAAAACGACTCTTCTTGCTGTTACACAAGAGCTTTGAATTATACATGTGACCTATGATTTTTTTTTATTTTTAAGATTTGCATTTCTGAGGTACAGCACTTCACTTGAATCAGAATTGAATTTAAACATGGCATGACCGATTTTTCTTCAGAATCAGAATGTCAGAATGTGCCAACACCATAGGATATGCAGTACCAGTTTGTCATCACTGCATATGGCTCAATATGAAGTAGTTAAAAAAAACAAGTTGCACATCGCTACTTTATTCACCCGATATTTAACCAAATGGAGCATTTAATTAAACTTAATCTGTCTGTTGCATTGCCTCTGCCAAGGATATTTTGATTCATTTGCAAAGAGGAAAAGGGGATAACTGCAAATCACTACGTAATCTTAATGTATATGTGCAGTAAAATAAATAAAACATGCAGAGAAATTCCATTTCAAACCCGTTTTGTCCTCGGGAAAAGAATCAACTGGTGTTTAATAAGATATTCTGAAAGTGTGTGTGTATACAGAGTGGCATAAACATGATTTGCTCGGGGATGTTTCTTGTTTTGTCTAATTGCCACAGGAACTTACAAAAAAAGGCATTCGGGTTTGGCTTTGAAGTTCACTTGCTAACAATCTAAGGCATGATCTTAATGTTCATGAAATCTGTGAAAACTTTTTCATCCCATAAAAATCATATATCTGCTCTACAGCATCCAGCACCATACTGCAGCATCCAGCACCATACTGCAGCATCCAGCACCGTATATTTTGTTTATTGCTGCCAATCATATAGTGAGAAGAAGGGGTTTAAAATGACAGGATAAACAGACACTGACTGTCTTTTCATCTTTTCAATGGAAATTGGCTGATTAGCCTTTCCATTCCAGCCATAGCTTTGAAGATAGTTGACATTGAATTGTTATCGCGTGGCACTGGGAGTATAGAAATCAAGAGGCCACGATAGGTGTATCATGTAATTGATGCCCTCAAAAGCAACTCTTTCATTTAGACAGCTCTGATGAGTGTTCAATCCAACATCTATTTGACAAGGGACTATCTTGTAATGTATCCTACATTAGTGAGAATGACGCATGCATTCACTCAGGAAAGGTTGTCTGAGATGGCACATTCTTCCATTAGGGTTAAGATGCACTATTATTCTCAGCTCAAACGTTAAGAATAATTACTAATTACATTGAACTTTAACTGTAATCGATTGTCGAGAAATGATGGATGGGTGACATGTATAAGGGGCTGCCGAACACTCAGAAATGCCAGGAATGAGCTGGATGAGAATCAAACCAGAGTCTCTCACTCAAGGGAATCACCCTGAAGCCCTTACTGAGGAATCCAGATATCCCTCCTAAAGGCACAATCTGTTATTTCAGCAGGTTGATCCTGCTGGTATATATATATATATATCTCATTAAGTTGCCATTGAACAGTGGGAAATCTTACAGATTGGGCCTTTAAATCACAGCTTAACAGAACACTGTTGGTGATAGTCGATGACAACTGGCAAGTCAAATGAGCTTGCCTTTGCGTCGCACATGAGAGTTATAAAGTTGTGAACATTATTAACATTCAGGGCATTAACCATATTGCTGCATTATTTACGAGGCAAGTCATTCATTAATGCGTATGGATATGAACCTATGGATGACATAGAGTGATGTGAATCTGAGGTATAACAAACAAAAGGACAATATAGGAATGCGGTTGAATCATATTACACGGGCTCCGATGCCCGCCGCATGTGGCAGGGGCTACAGTTAATACGGGTTACAAACGAAAACCCAACTGTGATCTGCCTAACGATGCCTCTCTACCAGACCAACACAGTGCATGTTATGCATGCTTTGACAACGATGGCATCGTGCTGTGTGTGAGGGCCGTCGCCGACCCAGAGGATTGGGTGATCTCGCTCTCCGAGGCCGATGTGAGAAAGGTCTCTAATCAGGTCAACAGCCGCAAGGCCGCAGGGCCTGACGGTGTTCCAGGGTGCGATCTCAGAGCATGCGCAGAACAGCTGGCAGGCATATTCACAGTCATTTTCAATTTTCTCCTTGTCCCAGTCTGTAATCCCCATGTTTTAAGATGACCTCCATCATTCCTGTCCCTAAGAACTCTAAGACTTCATGCTACAATGACTATTGGCCTCACTTCTGTATTCATGTAATCAAGTGCTTTGAGAGGCTGGTTATGGCACACATTAACTCCACCATCACAAACACCCTAGCCACACTCCAATTTGCATCCTGCCCCAACAGATCCATAGACGACGCAATCTCAATTGCTCTCCACACTGCCCTCTACCACCTGGACAAGAGGAACACCTATGGGAGAATGCTGTGCATTGACTAAAGCTTAGCATTCAACACTATTGTCCCCTCCAAGCTCATTACCAAGCTTAGGACTCAGGGTCTGAACACCTCCCTCTGCAACTGGATCCTAGACTTCCTGACGGGCCTACCCCAGGTGGTGAGGGTCGGCAACATCACCTCCACCACGCTGACTCTCAACTCAGGGGCCCTACAGGGCTGTGTGCTTAGTCCCCGGCTGTTCGCCCAGGACTGATTGGCCACGCACGACTCCAACACCATCATCGAGTTTGCTGACGACACGACGGTGGTAGGCCTGATCACTGGAGATGATGAGTCAGCCTGTAGGGAGGAGGTCAGTGGCCTGGCAGTGTGGTGCCAGAACAACAACCTCTCCCTCAATGTCAGTAAGACCAATTAGCTGATCGTGGACTACATCGATGGGGCAACAGTGGAGCAGGTTGAGAACTTCAAGTTCCTCTGTGTCCAAATCACTAGACTTAAAATGGTCCAAAAGCGCGCACAGTCATGAAGAAGGTGCGACAGCGCCTGTTCCTCCTCAGGAGGTTGGAAAAGTTTGGCTTGGGCCCTCATATTCTCAACAAGTTCTACAACTGTACCTTTGAGCGCATTTGGCTGCATCACTGCCTGGTATGGCAATAGCACCACACTTGATTGCACGGCGCTACAGAGGGTGATGCAGACAGCCCAGTACATCACAGGGCTGTGCTCCCTGCCATCCAGGACATCTATATCAGGCGGTGTGGTAGGAAGGCCCGGAAAATCGTTAAAGACTCCAACCACCAAGCCATAGACTATTCTCTATGCTTCCGCATGGCAAGCAGTTACAGGCTCCTGAACAGCTTCTATCCCCAAGTAGTAAGACTGATAAATAGCTAACAAAATAGCTACACAGACTGAGTTAACCTTGTATCCTTATTGACCTTTTATTTTTGCACTGTCTCTATACACACTCACAGGGCCCTACACACCTTACCTCTATACATATCTACCTCTATCACTCCAGTATCCCTGCACGTTGTAAATATGGTACTGGAACTGACCCTGTATATAGTATGCTTACTTACTTACTTATTGTCTTCTTCATATTTCTTCTTATTTCTCGTGTATTTTTTCTAGTATTACATTGTTATTGATTATTGCGTTTTGGGGTTTGCAAGAAAGGCATTTCACTGTACTTGTGCATGTGACATTAAAACTTGAAACTAATGTTTTTAGTTATGTCACTATTTGTCTGAGTCCAGGGGGCACAATTAGTATGTATGTTCTGATGCCAGAAAGCCATCGCTTGGTTTTCCTCCATTGTGAGAGGTGTCGTTAGGTCGACTTTTTGATTAGACAAAGGTTTTGGCTCCAGCGACTGACATTGA
Source organism: Oncorhynchus clarkii lewisi (assembly GCF_045791955.1). Classification (NCBI taxonomy): domain Eukaryota; kingdom Metazoa; phylum Chordata; class Actinopteri; order Salmoniformes; family Salmonidae; genus Oncorhynchus; species Oncorhynchus clarkii. The sequence goes on from NC_092159.1 coordinate 40,521,820, forward strand.
GATCGCTGCGTACTTCACTCCACCTGGAAGGATGAGCAAAGACAATCTGTTGTTCGGACTTCAATTCGACCCCGCAGGCGTGTTACACTCTGCGTTACACTCTGCGCTGTGCAATGCACACTGCTAACTGGTGGTAAGAGACTAAAAAGCTCCACTGTAATTCTACTGCTGTGAAACAACAAGTGAAAGCCTCTACAGGCAATGAGTACTGATGTGGATGGTGTTTGATATTTCCCCTTCATTAAGGAGAAGTTTGCTCAGTCCTCGGGGAGGGGGGGGGGGGGGGGCTGCCAATACTTTCCACACAATAAATGGTTTCCACAAGCTGCCTCAAACTCCGGTGAAAAGCTCCCTAACTCTTTGGATCCAGCACCATGTCTATCAAAGACACATGTGACGAAGAAAGTGGGCTTGGAGAATCTCTCGTTTCAGCAGTATTCTCAAAGACTTTGGGTTCTGAGATAATTCTGTTTTATTGTTGTCCTTTGTGATTCTAAACTGTTACAGCTGTAATTGAATTGTATTCCCTTAATGAATTTTAGCAAAAGGAAAAACATTTATGAAAATTCCTCGACAGAAATAAATAATTGTTAATGCATTATTTTTAATGAAATAAACCAGTTATTATTTTGTTCTATTCTTCTTAAGTTCCATTTACTTTAATGTGCAAGGTTTCTCTATGATAGCCTGTTTCAATTCATATCCTGCCCTTCTCGGAACTTAATTATCTACTATATACTCTCTTTATCTTGACACAATATTCCAAATGATGTGGCAAAGTTGGATACGATAACTGTGTAATGTACATAATTTGAACAGTTCTGTCTCAAAGATATGGCATGTCAATTTATTTCAAATTCACATATTGAGGTGAATTCACTTAACTGGACTTGGCACATTGTACTCTTGAGAGTCTTCACAAAATGGCCTCCAAATTATGCAAAGAACACAACCATTCTTCTCTATTCTTATTCTATTCTTGCATTTGCTGTCTGCATCAGTTTGTGGTTCCTCCTTTACCAGCCAGGGGTGCCATGGTAACAACAGCTGAGCTGACAGTCAGATGACTTGGGAAAATCTTGCACCTTCTAATGTAAAAGACCCAGGCTCTACTGGCCAAGTCATCATAATACATTCAGTTCCACAGAATATATGCCCGTTAATTATACAAGACCATCTTCATTGAATAAAAAACGATTTGCATGGTTACGATGGCAAACACACAACGTTAGGAGCAAAGCAACATTAAACACATAAGAACATTATTTGAGCATCAATGTCTAGAGACCTCAACACATTTACAATGAAACAGCAAGAGAGAGAGGGCCGGAAAAACGTTTTTGATACAAGCAAAGTATGTTGAATTTGTATAAGTGTTGTGTTTTTAAGATGAATGCTGAATAGATATAGACTTATAGTGTCGTTATGTAGATGTTTTTTTTTTTGTACAATTTTTGTCAAATTTATAAAGCGTTTTTGTCAAATCTACCGTTCAAAAGTTTGGGGTCACTTAGAAATGTCCTTGTTTTTGAAAGAAAAACACATATTTGGTCCATTAAAATAACATCAAATTGATCCGAAAGAGAGTGTAGACATTGTTAATGTTGTAAATGACTATTGTAGCTGGAAACTGCTAATTTCTGATGGAATATCTACATAGGCGTAGAGAGGCCCATTATCAGCAACCATCACTCCTGTATTCCAATGGCACGTTGTGTTAGCTAATCCAAGTACCCGCAAAACACCAGTCTCAACATCAACAGTGAAGAGGCGCCTCCGGGTTGAATCTGTGTTTGAAATTCACTGCTTGACTGAGGGACCTTACAGATAATTGTATGTGTGGGGTACAGAGATGAGGTAGTCATTCAAAAATCATGTTAAACACTGTTATTGCACAAAGAGTGAGTCCATGCAACTTATTATGTGATTTACTTGCCATAACAAAGGGGTTGAATATTTATTGACTCAAGACATTTCAGCTTTTCATTTTAAATTAATTTGTAAAAATGTGTACAAACATAATTCCACTTTGACATTATGGGGTATTGGGTGTAGGCCAGTGACACAAAATCTCAACTGAATCCATTTTCAATTCAGGTAGTAACACAACAAAATGTGGAAAAAGTGAAGGGGTATGAATACTTTCTGAAGGCACTGTAGCTATCAGAGGACTAGTCATGGCTGTTGATGTAGTTTCTGACACGGCACAGGGAGTTTTGTAGAGATGAATAATGCATGCTGTTGCCTCTTGATAGGCCGAATTTGACAAGAGTTGAGCAAGTAATTCAAAGGCTCTCTCCCTGTCGATGCATGAAAGTAAAAGATTATTAGTATTGCATAAACGTGATAAAGTTAAACAAGGAGACAGGAATTCTCATTGAAAAATCCCCAAAAATATTCCATAAGCGACAATATTGACATCTTGCTTTTTCACCAGGCCTAGACTTTGAAGTGGTTCAGTCTGCAAGGCCAGGGGATCAATAAAGTAGGTACCCATGTCAAAGGTAGCTATTTTAATGATGAGAACGTCTCTTAGTAATTACTCTATTTTGCTTCAGAGGATCCTCCCTCGTATCGATGAGGAGTCATTAGGGTTGCCTCTGTAAAGAGAAGATTGAAGGTCTATTACGTTCTCTACTTTGGAATCTGCTGCATTTTTCTGTTACACGTTCTGAGTAAGGAGACATTTTGCTTTATACTTTCATTGGTTCTGTTATTGAAGTTACCCTTGAAACTGCCATTGTAATGTCGTTGCCCTTGTTGGTCGTCTGGCCCAACAACATCAGGCATTGTGAGTTCAAGAAGAATAACAAATGGTTAAAACGTTTTGTATGAAATTGTTTCATATTTTTAGGAGATTTGATTCTCATAAATGCCTACAATAAGTTAATGATGTGCATTATGTAGCTCTAACCGATGCCATTGCAAAAGTGATTATTACGGGCAAAGCCACAAATAGCCAGCTTGCAGTGCATTCTGAAGCTGGGGTCGGAGGGCAAGCCCCAGAAAGATGATCCAAATGAAGTGAGTTAATCAAAGGGCCAAGTTGCAGACAGAACGTCCATATTATCGATGTTCCATAAATAAGAGGCACATATTTTACATTTTGACAGGGCACCCCTGTTTTCACAGGGTAGTTTCCACTATTAGCCTATGGTGCTATTGTTCAAGGAGTAGTTCACTATTTTACAACTTGATGTTAGATTATTCCTCACCCTGAACGTAGTCTATGTATAACCAGGAAGCAGGTGAGTTTAATAATGAAAGGATAAACAAGAACAAACATAAGAAGTGTACTGAACGTGAGAGAGAACAATACCAACTGAGGGCTAAATAAAGGGGGAGTAATCAAGGAGAAAATGATGAGAAGGTGTGCATAGTGATGGGAGCAGGTGTGCGGCAATGATTGTTGCCAGGTGTGCGCAATGTGGGTTGCCAGGACCGGTGGTTAGTAGACCTGCGACGTCGAGCACTGGAGGGAGGGAGCGGGAGTAACTGTAATCCAGGGTACAGTTTTCTTTATATTACAAACTTGAATTAACTTTAGCCAGCATTAACTAACAATCAATGGAAGTGATGGGAGGCTTGTGAGCATGTTGTTGTTTGTTTATGGCCAAATCAACTTTAATTAAGTAACATCAAACCAAATATGGAGTTGATTTGAGCATTGTTTTTCTAAACATGCTCATATACCCCCATCACTTCCATAGATTGTTAGCGGTGGCTAAAGTTCATAATGGTTACGTTCATAGACTATGTTCAGGTTAAGGAACCATCTAACATCAAATTGTAAAATAGTGAACTAGTCCTTTAACAGGATCTGGTAATTTGGTTGTTCGTTTTTCCTCTCTTAGTAGAAAATTATTGTAGCTAAAGCTCAAGATCGAATGGGCAACGAGACAAAGACGTACCGTTCTTAATTTATGTCCTTCAATAACCTCTTGATTAGCTATATTATCTCTACACTGTACAGAACTGGACACTGTTTGTTTGAGCTGAATTATGTAGCTGGACTCAAGGGTCTGTTTTACATGATAACATGGAGGCAATTATATTCCTTTTGCTCTAAGTTATTGATTTGACTTTAAAACGCCTATTATTGATATCTAAGGGATCAGCAGAGAGCCAAAGCACTTTATCGTGATCTATTAATACATGGTGGAGGGGAGACAAGTAGGTACAAGAAGAGAGCGGTTTTCCTCAAATGATAACCGCTGGGCCTTTGTCCATATTAGGCCTCAGTAGGGCCTCCCGGGTGGCGCAGTGGTTAAGGGCGCTGTACTGCAGCGCCAGCTGTGCCATCAGAGTCCTGGGTTCGCGCCCAGGCTCTGTCGTAACCGGCCGCACCCGGGAGGTCCGTGGGGCGACGCACAATTGGCCTAGCGTCGCCCGGGTTAGGGAGGGCTTGGTCGGTAGGGGTGTCCTTGTCTCATCGCGCACCAGCGACTCCTGTGGCGGGCTGGGCGCAGTGTACGCTAGCCAAGGTGGCCAGGTGCACGGTGTTTCCTCCGGCACATTGGTGCGGCTGGCTTCCGGGTTGGATGTGCGCTGTGTTAAAGAAGCAGCGGCTTGGTTGGTTGTGTATCGGAAGACGCATGACTTTCAACCTTCGTCTCTCCCGAGCCCGTACGGGAGTTGTAGCGATGAGACAAGATACTACGAAATTGGGGTAAAATTCAAAAACAAAAATAAAAAAAAAATAAAAAAAAAAATATTAGGCCTCAGTTATAAATATACATTTTATACTATCAAAAATAAAAAGCCTCCAGTTTTGGTTGCCAATATTGTGAGTTATTGGCTAATATTTAATTTTCTTATCAGGCACAACACCTGCTCAAACAATTGATGGTGCTGCTTATTTACCATGACATATATCTGTAGAGTAGAGTATGTGCTTGCTGTACTGTACATGATTAATTATGTCAATAGGCTGAGTTTCTGTCAAGCCTACTCCAGGTCCATCTCTCCGGCACTTGACTTCGCGGTCTACTAACCACTGGTCCAATTTACGCACACCTGTTCCCCATCGTTATGCACACCTGGAATTCATCATTACCTTGATTACTTCCCCTTTATTTAGCCCTCAGTTTTACATCAGTGCGCGTCTCCTGGTTTGTTTAGCTGCTTATACTCATTATTAAATGAGTCCTAGTGTATACGTTACAGTGTCCTTATTATCTTGTTTTCGCTACAAGACAGGCATTGAGCATTTATCTGTGTGTGTCTTCTAAGGCAGTGTACTGCTCTTACTTCTTGTCAGGGCGTCTGCATTATTCCAAGTCATTCAGGTTCGTTTCAGGAGAAGTTGTTAGTTCAGATTTATTGATTTATGCGTACACAGAGGCCTTGGCTTTCTCAGACAAGAAGCACAGCAAATCTGTCTGCAAGGCATGGCTGCATCAGTCTTTATCGAAACCATGATTCTACATATTCATCCAAACATGGCCCATAAAGCTGGGGGTGGTTTCTCATTCTGGTCTCTAGAACCAGATAGCGTTGCAAAATCTTTTCCAAATTCTTGCTTGCTGTGTCAAAAATGCACCACTGGTACTCAGTTGTCAGCTAGTGACACACGCATGCACAAAGACCCAAGATATGGATTTTTATGACACAATGATCCTGTCTGTGCTCTTTATTGTACTGTGCACATTTATTTAGTTACACAGAAAAATTGCAATTGCAAGTCATCTACAGAACTGAAATGAAATGTCAGTGTTAATCAGTATAATCTTGGGTAATGATGGAGATACATTTGGAGAATAGCTGGTGCTGAATGTGAATTTAATGTCCAATAACTGATGCTGAGATTGAGTCAAATGCACTTCCAAAGCATTGAGAGTTATCCTGTGTTTTCTGCATTTGTTTTTAAATGCCCTGTCAGGGATGATATTATGAGGGTAGTTTGATGGATGTTTTGTTGTGATTCAGCGGCAGAAATTGAAGTAGCATTATCCATGACAAAATTGAAATGAGCTCAGTCTATATTGTCGCACAGGATGTGCAATCACAGTGGAAATGGATGAATAACGAATCATCAGGATGCTGGTTTAAAATAGACAGCCAAACACAAACAAATCCCTTCTGGTTGGATGACTTGCATATAGCTGGATATAGCTACTTTTCTATACTATGGCTGAAAACCGTCTTGTGGCTGATATCCTGATTTGCATTTAAACGTGTATAAAAGATATTTCACTTTGCGAATTGCAAGCTGTACTTCCCCATTGTTGTAAAATACCCATGTTTCTGAGAGAGTATGCAGTAAATGTGAGAAGTGTTTGTTGGCCTTCACATTGAATTTGGTCAGATGCAGCATGGGAGTTCATTTTCACTTCCTTCACTCAATCTGGACACATTTCCCTTCTGTCAATATGTATCCATCTGATTTTCCTGAGGAGGAAGTGATGTTTGACTGCGTCCATTGCATGCTCGTCTCAGCACACTCGCTTTGTTTTTCTGTAAGTGTAGCCCTGTGCGTTAATGCCTAAGGGTGTGTGAAAAAAAATAAATGTCAATATTCCTGAAACAATTGTCAATATCTGATTTTCAAGATAGCGCGTGAATGAATGTGATTTGAGAGGAAACAATGAGTGAATAATGTTCTGTTGCTGAATATAAATACAGCAGGTTGTTTATAATGAATGCCTGCATCGCCCTGTGTATGTATCATCCAGGAACTACATCTCAGGCTCCACAGCCATGCACTTTGTTTGGGCTCAGAGGACCAAGTGGGACAACAAGCACTGCACTCTTCACCCTGTCAAAGTGGAGGTTGTGGTCACCTTTGTCCTAAAATAAAGCACACAGACACTATGACAGTAGTTGACCTAAAAACATACTTATTACAGCGATGGCACACAAGAGAGTGGTTGAAATAAACAATGGCCTGCAGGCACTGATTATGTGATGATGATGTTTAGTCTGTAGAATGCAAAAAGGAAACAGGGCTGGAATATTTTATTTAAAAAATGTTTTAATTTTATTTGAACGAGTTGGGTTTGTGAACCCAACCATGTTTTCTCAAACTAAATGAAACTTGGGCAGACTTACAGGCCCTCTTTATTGCCTTTGCTAAATTCTAATTATGTCTAACAGTCAACGACACCAGTGTCACCTAGGTGCTACGGGGCTTTCACAGTCTGTAATTAGGAGCTAGGCATTTCTACACACCTTCACCTCTAACAGAACCCTATGATTAAATATAAATATGGCTTTGAGAAGGTCTATGTCCTGGGTACTTTCAAATGCCACAAACAGTCTTTTGAGTGCCAGTGTTAGAATATTATGAAGAAAAAAATAGCAGCCAGTGTCTCTGTCAACAACAGCTAATTACAAACATTTTGGGTTTCAGAAGTGTTATGTACGAACAATCATCAGTGGAACTCAATGTTGCCAAGGTAGTATATATATATGGTGCAATCTTGAACATCTTGCTATTGTTCTCATTAAGCCTAGGACCTGGTTATTGCAGACTCCACACCACAGATACGAAGGGTGAACAAGTTGCCCATGTTTACAATTTGTCCGCAGCTTTCTGTGTTGTATGAATCATGCTCAAATCATTGTTGAAATGTGCAGGTTGCTGTGACTAGCTTGTATGCTGGATGTACCAACCAGACTTGGGGAACAGATTGGCGAGCAGGTCTAAAGCGGATTAGAGTTAATTACAGGGACGTTCCTGCTTGTCATATCCTTGGATCCTCTCACTATTTCCATACTAATGCTGACGCATTGACTGAGAGGGGGCTGAGGGTGATACAGTACCTCCAATGGATCGCAGTTATAGTCGAATGTGAAACATGGAACTGTATTCAAATCGTGTGTCATATTCTCATTTACTACAGTATGTGAAATTGCATGCTTATTGTAAAACTATTCTCATTAAGTGTTCCAGCATAACTTGATGAGTTGGGTTGCAGCCGTATTTGTTTCTTATTCTTTCGAGATTGAGAACCACAGGTTTAAAGTTTATCATACACATTTAGAGTTTTGACACACCTTCACTTTTCACTTAAGGAGTAAATACAGAGTGAATACCGAGGCGGTCGTAACTAAAATGTGGGATCAACATAGAAAAGTCCCGTCGAGAGAGTCTGAAACAAAAATGGCGATAGACACCTCTGAAGATCGCTGCAGAAAGAACTGACATGCTACTATTATCATATTCCAACACCACAGAGTAGTCAATTAGTGGTGTTTTGTATAGAATGAACACTTTGATTTTAAGTTGCCTCCCTATAATGTGGAATATAATTCCACATAACAAACTGCCCTTTCCTCATAACAAGGCCTGAGTGGGACTTGGCTCACTGTTTACTTTAATTGTCAACCAATTTCACAGATTTAATTTCATCATTTTTCAGACTCCACTCCTCCAGTGCTTTCGGGTTTAATTTCCCTGCAATGAAACCCTGTTATTAAAGTCCAATTGGCTCCGAATGAAAGCCTAAAATGAAAAACAATGTGATCCATTGGACACTCAATACTCTCCTGCCAATGCCATCTCGTTCCCTGTGCTTGCTGTCTTGGTGTTAATTGGATACTGTTGTTCATGTTGGCATCGATATAGGAGTTCATCGCCAAAGGGAGCTCGTATTAGTAATCATATAGTATGATACGCCTCACCTTTTTTTTGGTTCTGTTTATTTCTCAGTGGAGGAACACTGCACACATTAGCTGGCTCAATCCACAAAAGCGCCTCCAATTTACTTGCACGAATTGAAATGATGACTGACTTATCACAAAGTCTTCAAGCTAAAGCCATTTTTTTTTGGTTTGACACACAACACTGTGACTAATAGATCCAAGAGTGCAGTATGACGCAGAAATACTGTACATTTGCTGAAGAAAAAAACTTCCTGGGGGGAATTGTTCCCTTAATTGCCAGCCAATTAATGAGCTGACCGAACCAATGTGTCCTACAGCAGTTTACGCTGCTTTTGTTCCTAAATTAGGACCACATTAATTTATGTCTCAACTCAAATGTAACATGTCCTTTGGAAGATTAACTTTAGGGAAAATGTTTATAGCTGATGGCACATTGTTGCCTGTTTTCTTATGGTGTGATGTAACCCGTAATAAATGACATATTGTTTATGAGATAATGCGTCAGACAGGGACAGATTCTTCTTTTCGGATAAAGAGGAATGCAGACGTAAAAGATTACAAAAGTGAAAAAAAAAATGGCATTCCTAGAACATTAGGATAAATGTTTGTTATATTGTCAACTTTATGAAGGAACACTAAATACTGTATCTTCCCAATGCACTGCCATTGTTTTAAGAGGATGTGGTTACATGGTTTTAAAATGAAAAACACCAATCTTAATGAAAATGTCTCACCTCTACAGTATATTTTGGTTACAAGCTGTAGTTTATCTTCATCATTTCCCCCATTACTTTGGCTGTGCAAGCTACTCCTCCTCTGAGATAAGAATATATCCAAGTTCCTCTTTGAGAGTAGTTGGAGACACTTTGACCTCAATTTTAAAGTCTATATTCCTTTATGCTTTAGGATATCACACAGAATAAACTAGACCACTGGTGGCCTGACATTTAGGTTACTGGGGAACTTTCTCATCTAACATTTGACTGTCTATTCTAGGATGGATTAATGTCTCGAGGGGTAAGGGGGGAGTACACAGAGAGAAACAAAACATATTTAATAAATAACTGTCAATAATTGTGCGGATAAAATCAGAGGTTTTGTCAGGGTAGTATCCTAGTCCCTTTACCAAAGCCTAGTTCTCCCTGTGGCTGGTAAGAGCAAAAGGACTGCATACCCTGCTGGGAACAATCCGTCTCTCGGTCTAGGTGATGAAACAGTACTTTCCCATCCAAGACAATCACAGTTGTGCAGTGAGGTGCAAGGCAATTGAAAGTGACATAGCGAACTTGAAAACTATTATGATTCAGTTGACAGGATTGACATCTAATATTATACAGTGTCTATTATGCCAGCCCCCAATAGGTCATTTAGGCTACCATGAACCAAATCCAAAATGTTCATTTTGAAGAGTCTTTAGTTGAGACTGAGCAACGATGAAGATGACCAACCAATAAAATAGTATAGCGCTTTGTATGCACCTGTGCTACCTTCTAACAAGACAAAAAACGAAAAGTGTCAAAAAAGGTGGAATGAGGAGTTTGTACTGAACTACAATATACCAAAGCTATTATTAATTTAAACTGGGTCTCTACCCTTTGAATATGGTGACCTATTCTTTAACGAAATGAAAAACAAGTTCAAAAAAGGTCATTCACAAATAGGGGGTGGAAAATAGTCAGGCATATATACATCTCTTCTATATTCAGCATGCTTACTGCACCCTTTGATTTTCTATTCAGCATATGCATGCGCACAAGCAAAATATTCAGTCGGATATTTCCCATTTCAAATTGAAGTTAAGCATTTCTGCATCAAATTATATCAATGTTACCATTTTGACCTTCCGTCTAATTTTTAAATGTTATTTCTCAGAATTTTGCCGCTATATTTTCAATGCATTATGTATGACTTTTAATAGGCACAGCTCATGCAGAACATTCATATATGAAGATTGAAGTTGCTTTGATTGACCCTTCCCCAGAGAATCTAAGAAAATCAGAAAAACTCACTATGAGAGACATGGTTTATAAAAAAATTAACTGTTCCAGCTATTGCTGTTTTTTTTAAAACACCTATTAGACCATTTACAAATACTCATGTGCGTCGTAGCCAAAACACTTCCTTTTACAATGGGCATTATGGTGCACTGCCATCTACCATATTTCATCAAGTCACAAGATACTTTGACATTGTTGATTTCAATAACTTTATTTTCACTAATGTAAGTATGAATAAACTATTATTGATGATTGACGTATTATAAGGTTGCCTGTCATTTAGTTGATATGCGGTTTCCTTCAATGTTTTACAAACTTTTACTTGTTATTTTTTGCAAAGAAAATATCACATATGTTCTGGCCACAGACATCTTGATCTTGATCCTGGTTATTAATGCCGACTGTTACGAATCCCTTTTGGCCCGACAGTCTAGGGGAGATGGTAACGAGACCCGTAACATAACTCATGCAAATTGTAATAGTGAAAAAGTAAAAGTGAGAACGAAATTACCACAGACAACTAAATTACCGTCAAACACATGGTTTATTAAAAAACACGGTAATGGGGGGGGCTGAGCTGGACCCAAGGAAAGAAACAATAAGCATCCAAAACACCCCTGAGCTAGACTAGCCTATTTCAACAACAGCTAACTAACTAACCAAAAATACAGTGTGTGGTCCGTCCAGTTCTAACTAGTGTTTTTTAACAAAGTTTACCTACGGGTAGTGTATGCCCATGGGCGACTTGTCTTGGTTCCCCCTTTTCCCACCAGCAAACAAACACCATAACCAAAAACAATACTCACAGGTGAGGACGAAGTGATATGGAGGTGCTCAAACAAAAGATAGCTCAATACATAAAGAGCGATAGAGAGACATAGTAGGAGAGAGTGAAACAGAGCGATCTACAGACATATGGCATTTACAGAGAGATTAAGCTCTAGAGCAAAGAACTGAAAGGAACTGTGATTGGGTAGGAAACAGGAGGAGGTGTGTCTTCTGATTGATGATTGATTGGTGACTGATTGGGGAGTGATTTTTTAAATATTTTTTTTATTTTTTTTTTGAATTTTACCCCTTTTTCTCCCCAATTTCGTAGTATCCAATTGTTGTAGTAGCTACTATCTTGTCTCATCGCTACAACTCCCGTACGGGCTCGGGAGAGACGAAGGTTGAAAGTCATGCGTCCTCCGATACACAACCAACCAAGCCGCTGCTTCTTTAACACAGCGCACATCCAACCCGGAAGCCAGCCGCACCAATGCGCCGGAGGAAACACCGTGCACCTGGCCACCTTGGCTAGCGTACACTGCGCCCAGCCCGCCACAGGAGTCGCTGGTGCGCGATGAGACAAGGACACCCCTACCGACCAAGCCCTCCCTAACCCGGGCGACGCTAGGCCAATTGTGCGTCGCCCCACGGACCTCCCGGTCGCGGCCGGTTACGACAGAGCCTGGGCGCGAACCCAGGACTCTGATGGCACAGCTGGCGCTGCAGTGCAGCGCCCTTAACCACTGCGCCACCCGGGAGGCAGGGAGTGATGATTTTCACCTGTGAGGGGAGAAGGAGAGAAAAGAACACAGGATACACACACACACACACCCACAGGATACCTGTATCCGTAACACCGACACTAACAGAATCCGTTTAAGTTTCTAATTGATCTTGAAGTCTAACATTAGCAGCAAATTGACATTTGCTAAGATCCCTCTGAGTATCTACTCAACTAACGACAAAGCTTAAAGGCCCAGTTCAGTCAAAAACCTGATTTTCCTGTATTTTATATACAGTTGAAGTTGGAAGTTTACATACACATAAGTTGTGTATTAAAACTCATTTTTCAACAACTCCACTAATTTCTTGTTAAAACTTCTTAAGGATCGGCGTTCCGTCAACGGGACAGTTGTAAATCATGCAGCGCGTTGTCAAGATTGCAGATTTTTAGAGAAATAACAAATGTCGGAACATATAAGTGTCTTATATCGGCTGAAAGCTTAAACTCTTGTTAATATAACTGCACTGTCCAATTTACAGGAGCTATTACTGCGAAAAAAATGCCATGCTATTGTTTGAGGAGAGCTCTTAACAAAATACTTTTTCATCGCGATAGGTTTGATAAATTCACATCTGAAGGTGAAATGTGTACTTACATTCTGAAATCTTTCTCTTATTTATCACCCAAAGGGTCCCAGAGATAACATGAAGTGTCGTTTTGTAACAAGACTTCACTATTTCATTAGGGGTGTAGCATATCCTATAGGACACGATATTTGGTCAGAGAGCGACGTCTTCATGGCATGTCGATGACACGGGCGACCATCACTTGAACAACTGTATCTTTGTCGAATAAGCATCAATCGGGGTCACACAAAGCTAGCTAGATAGCCAATGAGCTGGGCTTTACGGGAGTATCAGTAAACCATGTATATGCCGTAAAATGTAGCTACTAACCCTGTACGACTTTTCATTTTGGACAAAAATTATAAGGACATTCAGAGTTATAAATGAAAACTGGATATTTTGCAAATGTTGTACTTATAATATGGCTACTAATACTTGGAAAGCTAAATCAAAGTCCAAGTATACAGATTTGACGATACTGAATATGAATGCGAATGTCTCCTCCACGATTTGCCCAAATGTACCTTGGGACATTACACTGAAAGTCTTGTTGTTTACTCATTCTTCAAGTTATCCATCTGAAACTTTGCACATACACTACTGCCATCTTGTGGACACTATCAGAGTTACAACCAGAGTAATGACTAGAACTATGACCTTTCTCTTGCCTTTCAAAAATGGTGGTAGAAAAAGACTGATTGGTTTTTTCTTTGTATTTTCTTCTACCAGATCTATTGTGTTATATTCTCCTACATTCAATTCAAGTGTTTCCTTTCAAATGGTACCAAGAATATGCATATCCTTGCTTCAAGGCCTGAGCCACAGGCAGTTAGATTTGGGTATGTCATTTAGGATACAAAATTTGTTTTAAAAGGGGGCTATCCCTAAACTATAGTTTTGGCAAGTCAGTTAGGACATCTACTGTGTGAATGACACAAGTAATTTCTTTCCAACAATTGTTTACAGACAGATTATTTCACTTATAATTCACTGTATCACAATTCCAGTGGGTCAGAAGTTTACATACACTAAGGACTGTGCCTTTAAACAGCTTGGAAAATTCCAGAAAATTATGTCATAGCTTTACAAGCTTCTGGCTAACTGACATAATTTGAGTCAATTGGAGGTGTACCTGTGGATGTATTTCAAGGCCTACATTCAAACTCAGTGCCTCCTTGCTTGACATCATGGGAAAATCAAAGGAAATCAGCCACGACCTCAGAAAAAATATTGTATACCTCCACAAGTCTGGTTCATCCTTGGGAGCAATTTCCAAACGCCTGAAGGTACCACGTTCATCTGTACAAACAATAGAACACAAGTATAAACACCATGAGACCACTCAGCCATCATATCGCTCAGGAAGGAGACGCATTCTGTCTCCTAGAGATGTACGTACTTTGGTGCGAAAACTGCAAATCAATCACAGAACAACAGCAAAGGACCTTGTGAAGATGCTGGAGGAAACCGGTACAAAAGTATCTGTATCCACAGTAAAACGAGTCCTACAGTGGGGCAAAAAAGTATTTAGTCAGCCACCAATTGTGCAAGTTCTCCCACTTAAAAAGATGAGAGAGGCCTGTAATTTTCATCATAGGTACACTTCAACTATGACAGACAAAATGAGAAAAAAATATCCAGAAAATCACATTGTAGGATTTTTAATTGATTTATTTGCAAATTATGGTGGAAAATAAGTATTTAGTCAATAACAAGTTTCTCAATACTTTGTCATTGCCAACAAAGGGTATATAACAGAGTCTTCACAAGGTTTTCACACACTGTTGCTGGTATTTTGGCCCATTCCTCCATGCAGATCTCCTCCAGAGCAGTGATGTTTTGGGGCTGTTGCTGGGCAACACGGACTTTCAACTCCCTCCAAAGATTTTCTATGGGGTTGAGATCTGGAGACTGGCTAGGCCACTTCAGGACCTTGAAATGCTTCTTACGAAGCCACTCCTTCGTTGCCCGGGCGGTGTGTTTGGGATCATTGTCATGCTGAAAGACCCAGCCACGTTTCATCTTCAATGCCCTTGCTGATGGAAGGAGGTTTTCACTCAAAATCTCACGATACATGGCCCCATTCATTCTTTCCTTTACACGGATCAATCGTCCTGGTCCCTTTGCAGAAAAACAGCCCCAAAGCATGATGTTTCCACCCCCATGCTTCACAGTAGGTACATGTATGGTGTTCTCTGGATGCAACTCAGCATTCTTTGTCCTCCAAACACAACGAGTTGAGTTTTTACCAAAAATGTATATTTTGGTTTCACCTGACCATATGACATTCTCCCAATCTTCTTCTGGATGATCCAAATGCTCTCTAGCTAACTTCAGACGGGCCTGGACATGTACTGGCTTAAGCAAGGGGACACGTCTGGCACTGCAGGATTTGAGTCCCTGGCGGCGTAGTGTGTTACTGATGGTAGGCTTTGTTACTTTGGTCCCAGCTCTCTGCAGGTCATTCACTAGGTCCCCCCGTGTGGTTCTGGGATTTTTGCTCACTGTTCTTGTGATCATTTTGACCCCACGGGGTGAGATCTTGCGTGGAGCCCCAGATCGAGGGAGATTATCAGTGGTCTTGTATATCTTCTATTTCCTAATAATTGCTCCCACAGTTGATTTCTTCAAATCAAGCTGCTTACCTATTGCAGATTCAGTCTTCCCAGCCGGGTGCAGGTCTACAATTTTGTTTCTGGTGTCCTTTGACAGCTTTTTGGTCTTGGCCATAGTGGAGTTTGGAGTGTGACTGTTTGAGGTTGTGGACAGGTGTCTTTCACACTGATAACAAGTTCAAACAGGTGCCATTAATACAGGTAACGAGTGCAGGACAAGAGGAGCCTCTTAAAGAAAAAGTTACAGGTCTGTGAGAGCCAGAAATCTTGCTTGTTTGTAGGTGACCAAATACTTATTTTCCACCATAATTTGCAAATAAATTCATAAAAAATCCTACAATGTGATTTTCTGGATTGTTTTTCTCATTTTGTATGTCATAGTTGAAGTGTACCTATGATGAAAATTACAGGCCACTCTCTTTTTATGTGGGAGAACTTGCACAATTGGTGGCTGACTAAATACTTTTTTGCCCCACTGTATATTGACATAACCTGAAAGGACGCTCAGCAAGAAAAAGCCACTGCTCCAAAACCACCATTAAAAAAAGCCAGACTACCATTTGCAACTACACATGGGTCTGATGTAACAAAAATGGAACTGTTTGGCCATAATGACCATCGTTATGTTTGGAGGAAAAGGGGAGGCTTGCAAGCCGAAGAACACCATCCCAACTGTGAAGCACGGGGGTGGCAGCATCATGTTGTGGGGGTGCTTTGCTGCAGGAGGGACTGGTGCACTTCACAAAATAGATGGTATCAAGAGGAAGGAACATTATGTGGATATATTGAAGCAACATCTCAAGACATCAGTTAAAGCTTGGTCGCAAATGGGTCTTCCAAATGGACAATGACCCCAAGCACATTTCCAAAGTTGTGGCAAAATGGCTTAAGGACAACAATGGCCATCGAAAAACCCTGACCTCAATCCTATGGAAAATATGTGGGTAGAACTGAAAAAGCGTGTGCGAGCAAGGAGGCCTACAAACCTGTCTCAGTTACACCAGCTCTGTCAGGAGGAATTGGACAAAATTCTTTCAACTTATTGTGGGAAGCTTGCGGAAGGCTACCTGAAACATTTGACCCAAGTCAAACAATTTAAAGGCAATGCTACCAAATACTTATTGAGTGTACGTAAACTTCTGACCCACTGGGAATGTGATGAAATAAATAAAAGCTGAAATAAATCATTCTCTCTACGATTATTCTGACATTTCACATTCTTAAAATAAAGTGGTGATCCTAACTGGCCAGAGACGGAATTTTTACAAGGATTAAATGTCAGGAATTGTGAAAACCTGAGATTAAATGTATTTGGCTAAAGTGTATGTAAACTTATGACTTCAACTCTACATTTGCACACTAGGTTGGAATAATAACGTGAAAATTATGATAATGCCCTTTTAGTGTGAGAGCTGTTTGAAAAACCACCTGGAATTTCAGCCTGTCAAAACAGGGATGGGATGGAGTTTGTCTGCCTGGTGACATCACCAAGCGATAAATTAGTTAATAGACCAATAACAAAGCGTACCAAACCTCCCTGTCAATAACAGCTAGTTTTCAGACTCCCACTCAGACCACTCCCATACAGTCCTAGCTAAATTATTATTATTATTTAAATTTTACCCCCTTTTCTCCCTAATTTCATGGTATCCAATTGTTAGTAGTTACTATCTTGTGTCATTGCTACAACTCCCGTACAGGCTCGGGAGAAATGAAGGTCGAAAGCCATGCGTCCTCCGAAACACAACCCAACCAAGCTGCACTGCTTCTTAACACAGCGCGCATCCAACCCGGAAGCCAGCTGCACCGTGCAGGAAGGAGGAAACACCGTGCACCTTGCGACCTGGTTAGCGTGCACTGCACCCGGCCCGCCATAGGAGTCGCTAGTGTGCGATGACACAAGGATATCCCTACCGAACAAACCCTCCCTAACCCGGACAACTCTAGGCCAATTGTGCGTCGCCCCATGGACCTCCCAGTGGTGGCTGGCTGCCACAGAGCCTGGGCTCGAACCCAGAGTCTCTGGTGGCACAGCATGTGACATCAGTTAGACCACTGCGCCACCCGGGAGGCCCCCTCTAGCTAAATTATTGCTTGATAAATTGCTATTTTTCTTTATTTTTGACCATTTTAATTGAAAAGAATCACATTAAGATACTTAATCGTTACCCAGAAATGATTTGATATTCAGATGAAGACAGCTGCTTTGGACCTTTAATAACATGAGACAACTCTTAATTATCTGTCAGGATTTCAAGGTGAACTTCAAGTTGTATTTTCTGTATATTGGCTGTGAAGCTCAGTTGTATACGCGTCTGTTCCAATAAGACTTCTATTAATTAGTCAGGTAAGTCTATTTCTCTAAATGTGATTAATATCTGACAGCAAAAAGCATTTAGCTACATACCTGTAAACTTATAATATGTGATTGGAATTTTGTGTATATTGAGAAGGTATTGACCTCCTTTTTTACAGCATGAGTGAAAATGAAGAGTGGCAATGCAAAACCACACAAAGGTCATACTTCATAAAACACGTTTGTAGTCATGTCACTTGACATTCTACCATGCTACATCTGGCATAGAATCTAGCATGAGAATGCCTCGTCACACAATTTATAACTGATGTCGCATGCCTGGCAAAGCTGCCCGGTGACTGACAGAGCTAACAGAGAGAGACACTGGTCAATACTGTGAAAGTACTGCTCTCCAGGCTATCTGCTGGGCTTGTCTGCGGTGTAATCCCTCTGTCAGTGGAAGTGTATCCATTGAATTGCATATATTATATTTGTGCTCCACTGCCGCCAGTGTGCACAGGGTTTAAGGGTTCTTACTCGCACTACCATTTGTATCTTCTGACAACCGCCCACCACCGGCACAGCCCACATCTTTCCCATGCCTCTTCCTACGTGGTGTGGCTTCCATTCCAATCAGATGGGCTTATGCTAATACACCTCGGAAGCAACCAGACACCACTGACTTCTGTTTGTATATATTTTCTCTGTCGTTCCTCTTCTGAACATGTACACTGAGAAATGAAAGGGAAGGTACAGACTGTGGAATAAAAAATGAATTAGCACTTGAAATGTACATGTGGACAGAGCACAGTGGACATTTCTAAGTGGGAGCTGCTGAGTGGCGCGGTGGTCCAAGGCACTGCATCTCAGTGCTAGGGGCATCACTACAGACCCTGGTTCGATTCCAGGCTGTGTCACATCCGGCCGGAATCCCATAGGGCGGTGCACAATTGGCCCAGTGTCATCCGAGTTAGGGTTTGGACGTGGTAGGACGTCATTGTAAATAAGAATTTGTTCTTAACTGACTTTTCTAGTTAAATAAAGGTTCAATTTAAAAAAGTGCACACCTTTTTTTCAGTATGAAAATGCATCTTGTATTTCATGAAACATATTTCTTAAAAAATATATTTTTTGAAAATTGCACACTGTATTTAATTGTTATAATTTTAGCTGAATATAGTTTGAGAATGCAGCAACTATTGCCCAATCGCTGTCGATTCCAAATGGTCCAGTACTAACTAGGTGTAAAAAGAGGTTTAGTACCTAGAAGGTGTTAATAGACAGTGTGTCAGCACAAGAATTTAGGCTGTTGGCCTGGTGTATAATGTTCCCACCTTGCATGTTATTGTTGTTGGCAGGATAATGCATTAACAAGTATGTTGTGCTGTGCCTGTGAGAAAGCTACAGAATAGAAAATAGATTCTATGCCTCAAAGAAGGATGTACAGAAGCCAGAATGTTAATATGGATGCATTTTAACACCACCAATCCCCTCTGTTACATGGCTATTGAACCATCTGTAAAACTGTCTATGCCTTTCCTTCAGGGTTGGAGATATTGTCATGTTCCTGGAAACATTAAGGAAATGTGTTTTACAGAATAATAATGTGTTGCAGAGAAATTAGGTCTGTATTTGTCCATTATTTTGTACAGGTTGATGAGAGAGCTGTTGTGGTCGGGGAACGTGTTGTTACTGAGAGAGATCACCACTTAGTACATGTTGTTACTGAGAGAGGTCAACACTTAGTACATGTTGTTACTGAGAGAGGTCAACACTTAGTACTTGTTGTTACTGAGAGAGGTCAACACTTAGTACTTGTTGTTACTGAGAGAGGTCAACACTTAGTACTTGGCTCCCTTTATTCTTATGCCAGAGTGACATCATGGCAGATGGAGGACATGAGGATGTCAGTTAAGGATTCATCCCCACATCTGCTCCCTATAAACATAATAATGTATTCAGTTATAAAACTCATTTCATAAACCACTAATACTTTCTCAATGTCTTTCCATTGCTTAAAAGCTCATCATGTTCTTCTGGTGGAAAATATTTTCCATACATATTGCATTGAGCACTTAAGCTCTTCAAGAGGTGGTTGTCTCTCATATTGCTGCAATGCTTGATGGGTTTTAATTTACCACTCCTGTCCTGAAGTATGACGCATGACAGACAAATGTGTTATATAATCATTATTCTGACACCAAAATTCAGATTGCTCCTTTATTTCCACCTGCCTAAAATACAAATATGAGCGTTTGTTATTCACAACTCAAAACCAATGTTCAAGGCCTGCTTTGTGGAGACCTGGGATAAGTAACAGTGATTTGAGTAGATCTTATTTAAGCAAAAGCAGCCCCATTGTCATGCCATTATGATGTGTCAGTGTCCTGATGACTTGAACAGAAGACTGGCATGATGTACAATACAAAGACACTTGGTGCATCTTAAACTGAAATGACATGAGAATCAGCTACATGCAGACACCCATAGAAATGTTCAGAATTGTGTCAAATGATTCTCCGTTGCTGCAGACTCCACAAAAGAACACATTGAAATGCAATGCAAAAAAACACAATAGTAATCAGGTAGAATTGTTGATTGATAGAGAACCCTGGGATGGAAATGACTCTGCTCTTGATTGCTGTGTTCACGCAGAATAGACTTCCTGAGCTGCTAAAGACATAGGAGTAATTTCAGGGCCCCAGCTGCAGGTGCCATGAAAAAAGGGTGACAGAGGGCTCAGGAGTTACATCTCCTCAAGTTTAAGTTCAATGATGGAAGTGAGTTCACATGCGACTTTCCTCCCGTGAAATAAGTTATTTCTTCGGCAGGCAATTGTTCTCAGGTCTTGAAAAAAGACACTTTTATGTACCGTGTAATAATTTCCCTGTCACTCACAATGACAAAGCTGTAGTGGAAGGACAGCCATAGGGGAGCAATACAAGTCCTTCGATTAGAAGATACAAAAGCCTCCAAACCATCTCCAAACCATTTCAAACAGATTATTCTTGACATTTAAAGCAGATCTCAATGCTTGCCCTATAATGCTGGTACGTTGGGCTTTCATTTTACTTAGGAAGGACATGAGAGATGTCCTCCGGATCCTGTTTTGTTGTCCACTCTGTGTTGTATTTTAAACAAAAATGCAGTTTGAAATGTCCCTAGGAGACGTGTGAACACTCCCTCCCCATTGACTGGTGGAAAGGGTGACCTTGCTTAGGTGAGCTAACCCACTGGGCACACACTGGTTGAATCAATGTTGTTTCCATGTCATTTCAATGAAATTACGTTGAACCAACGTGGAATAGATGTTGAAATGACGTCTGTGCCCATTGGGAAAGTTGCCCCACCATCATCGCATTACCTTGAATGTATTTCTGCTTAATATTTGTAATAGGCACCAGAAGGGCTTTATGTCTCACCAAAAAAAACAACTCAAATGTAATGTCTACAACATGTAGGGCTGATTGTTGTGTAATCAAATATGCTGGTTAATTTGCTGAGGACTACAGATGTATTTTGTTCATCAAATGCACACAAAAAGACAGCAATGCTTTCTGAGTTCCAAGCACAGCTGTAAAACAAGGTGTCCTCGTGCCAGCTGCTGTAACGCTGTTTGAATGGTGACAGCAAGTTGCAGAAGCTGGGACATAATCATTTTTCAATTGACTGTGCTCTCAGCGAATTGCTCAAGTATTAAAAGCCCCTCTGTTCACTGTCCCCAGGGAACTCAGCCAGGTGGCATTCGATGGAACCAGGTAACAACATTCATCTCATGTGCACAATGGTGAGACCAACAGTTGAGAATGTTGTCATTGCTTAAGACTGCGCCAAGTCAACACAAAGGTTACCAGACAACATGACAACCAGAACTTTTAAATAATTCACGTCAATTTTGAATGGGTGGATCAAGTCAGTTGTTCATACGTCTGAAAGTTGTCCTGCTTTAAGTTACATTGCATCTATTCTCAAAGAATATAACTCACAAATGCTGTGTGGCCGAAGAACTGAGACTATTTCGCTTCAGTTGAGATCCTGCAGAGGGACGGGACCTGAGCCCTTTTGGAACCAGTCTGTGTTAATCTGAGAATAATGTAATCTGTTACAACCTACCGAGCTGCTATAAAATATTGCTCGAAATATTGGTGGGTGGAGTGTTCAATATGCAGGGCTGTCATGAAGGATACATTTGTGTAGTACAACACTGATTTATTTATGCAATTTCAGAGGCGGGTTTTTGCATCTCAGATAAAGTAGGCAGGAAAACATTTTCTTTGTTTGTTTTACTCACTTATCTGCTGGATTGACTTGCACCTCAACCGGCAATGTCGTTTCCCACCGTATTGTTGCAACACACACCATTAAGAGCGGTATCAGTAATCTCTGTTTGCCTATTAAACAATTCATTGATTTGTACTGACTGCAGCCTGGAGGTTCAATTAGGTCTGTTTTCCTATCTAAATGAAAAGTAACAGTAAGATGGAGGTTAACGGGAGGTTGGTACATCCTCATACATTAGACGAGAAGCTGCTGTCTAGAGTTAAATGAGCCCAGACTGCCCACGGGGTTTCAAATGGGAGTTTAGCAGATCTGTTCTGACTCCTTCAAATCAGGTAAAAGTGTTGTTTTCCTGTCTCAATAGGCAGAGTTGTACATTCACATCCCTTTTGTTTATAGGATGGTGTACTCTAACATGCCCGTTGATTGAAGTAAGGGAAACATGCAGCGGAATTCCGTCACAAACCAACAGGTTGTGTTCGTCAAAATTCAAATAGAGGGCCAATTCTCTCTGTTAGCAAATAGCAAATTTAACAGTGGCAGCAAAATTAGCATTCAGCCAGTTGATTCCAATGTCCGTTGTCTGGAATTTGTAGTCGAATAGAGAGGAGTCGAGAGCAGGACACAATTTTACAGCAGGTTTTGTTTTGAATGTGGGCTTGGGAGCAAATAGCTTTTTTAAACTATAGATCATGTACAAGCTCTGAGTTTTTGTTGTTGCTGTTAACTGGATTTTCGCAGATAATATGAGGTGAGGTGGAATCTGCTCGGCCCCACTGTGAAATGTGTTCCACCGTGGGAGGAGCCTTTGGCTGACAGCAGGGGTCTTGAGCTTTGACTAGTAGGCAGCAGCTGAAGGCAACTGTGGTTATTGCAATAAACCGCAGTATCCTGTAATTCCAGCAGATGGAATTACAGTAAAACAACAGTGACTATGAGGACAAAGTACAGACCAACCTCACTTCACCAACTTCAAAACGGAAGATTAATCATGGCCCTTTTTATTTGCTTGTGTACTGCAAAGATTCATCACCAGGACACATGTTGTTGAATGTTGTCTTGTGAAGGATGAGGCAGGAGCATTGCAGGTGACTCGGTTGCATGCAGGCTTCCTGAAGGCCCACTGGATTGCCTTGTCCCTCAACTAAATGCAGCATTGTGTTCTGATGATTCATGGTTCAGTACCAGGCATCTTCCCAACATTGGGAGCCAATTTATGCCACTCAGATTGATCTTTCCCCTCTCCAAACCTCTTATCTGCTTCAACAACAAGTGGAGCGATAGACGCAACGTTTCATCACCACAGTAAGAAATGCTAGTGTCACACAGTCCAGGCTTCTCCGTGAGTCTTATTAATTCAAATGAATTGTGGGGATCTAATTGTATTTGACAGTGGGTTGGTTTCCAGCATGAAGCTAGCTAAACTATAGATGACTCATTGTATGAACAACGACATACGGAGAAACTCTGCTAACATCATACAAAATGAAAGCCTTATTGGAGAGATTCCAACATATTGCTGGGTTTATTTACCAGCTATGCTATACATTCATTTTCTCTATACCTCCCTGAATGTAAAAATACAATTTTAGATAAAGTTTCCACACAGTGTGTCTATACACAACTTGTTGACCAAACCAAACGTTCTTATCATATGTTAGGACTAACAAGTCCCAAATGTTCACAACAAGATTACACAAAGATGTGTTGCTTTTACAGCGGGTTGTATCTTATAAACAGGGCGAGTCATTTGGGAATGAATGGCTGTATTGTGAACATTTAAGATGGGGTAAGGGGTGAGTCGAAGGTGCGACATTGTGGGGGATAGACATTGTTTTACTGGGGAACATTGTGAATACTAATGTAGTGTCTCTAATTCAAATTGTCTTCCTTTATAATCAGGAAGACTGACAACAGGAAACTCTAGCTCCAGAGGACTGGGGAAAGAAATCTATTAACACAATATGCTGTTTTGCTTGTTAAAATAATGGAAAAGCTTTAGGGGGAGGCTGACCTGGGTAGGTGCATTGTTCTCCTCGCTGTCGCTTGAGTTAATTGCAAATTTGAACCCCTAAAAGCCTTATGGAAGTTTGTGCAGTTTGACAAGCTTCACTCAGATATGAACTCCAAACTCCCATAAATGATTCCTTTGGATAATCCTAATTGAACATGCATTGGCCAGGCAGCTTATGTTGTTTTGGCTCTTATTAATAGACCATCAAAGGCTATTTTTAATGGTGTCAGGGAAGCAAGAATTGACAATGGAGATAAACACAGTCCAGGAGATCTCTTTTTCCTCTGTGGAGCCCAGTAATGCAGGACCTGTCACTAAAGCTGCCCTAATTGGGCCCTAGCTGTGGATATGATGGGGGTTTGGGACTGTTACTAGGGCATCTGGTAGTTTTCACATCTTTCCTTATTAAGCAATTCACTGGTCATATACTGGAGGCAAGGTCTGATCGCTTGGGAGTTAGATTTATGTTGTTGTTTTACCCAGCTAAAGCACAATTTCAACAGTACACCTGAATCAATCATTACTGTGTGTGTCAGTGAAATCTATGGTTTAGTGTCAAAGACATACTATAACAGACACATATTCTGGCAAAACCATTTGTAGACAGGTAAACATGGGTGAATGAAAATTAAATGATGCACCCTGTTTATCAGTTTCCATGGTAAGGTTTTCTCATCATCACACCAAAGTATAATGGCTGATGCCAGCCAGGTGGTGAGCTATAGAGGTGTCAACTTTCTGAAAATAGCCAATAGAGAGAACATGACATCTTGTGAAAACGATGGAATGTATGCATATTAAAGGCTGGTGTAAATGGAAGAGAGACATTTGTGAGTTGGAGCCTGTGTGCCCAGCACTTGTGACGGGCTGTTCACAGGGCATCCCGGGGGAGGCGTGCAGGGAGGCATCACCAGGCAACGTTATCCTTATCCTCTCAGTAGACCTCGTCGGACAGCAGATAGCGGCAGCCTCCAGGGAGGTCCGCTCACTCCGCTTTACGGACGACCATCCCTCAGGCAGATTCTGTCAGACACGTCCTTCTACCAGAACATCTCAACTTTTAAACTGCTTCCTTACTTTATTACGTCCCCTGCGTGGTTTGAGGGACAGTTGCTATGAATCAAAGTTTCAAAAAGTTATTTGTCTCGTTAGTGAAACGCTTTCCGGATTTAGGTAATTACGTTGCTGAGTGATCATTTACAAAGTGTCTGTTAGCAGAAAAGACAGCAGGAGCACTCGTGGGAGTTCAGTGAGTGATGGGTTTATTTGTGCATAAAAGCCAACCGTACCCAAACAAAATCATATTTTAACCAATAATGAACATTTTAATTGAAGTGCATTTCAAGATACCCAAAGGCAGGGATTTGGACAAACACAAAAGGTATTTACCCAGCTTATTTGATAGAAAACGCAGGTAGGGCATCTGCTACTTCCTGTATGATGCATTTTGTCTACCTTCACTTGTACACTGTCCATATCAAAGTGTCTGTAAGGATGTCGCTCTCCTCAAAAGATACAAAGTAGGAAAATGCGTCTGTAAATGTTAGATTATAGCCTGACCCTACATCCAGTATAGGTTAAAGACTCCTTCACATTGGCCATCAACCACAAAGTGATTGAAATGTGCCTCAGAGGACGTAACAACGCATTCTGAAATTGAGCAGCAGTATGACTTGGCATGTGAAGACGTATTGTAGGCCCAGAGATAGATCTGAATCACTCAAAAGACTAAGTAACTTTGTTATCTGATGCCAATCAGATGATCGCTAATAGGCAATCGTGCCAAAACCAATTAGGTTCAAGTGAATCTGTCTGTCAAGCACTCCCCACATAAAAATTGGAAGAACTCTTTGGAGACACCATCAGAACTGCAGAGTTAATTAAACCTTGCAATCAGAGGTCAATGAAATAAGAGTTGAGCGTTGCACCTCCCAAGACAGCTGTTAACAAAGCAGTTTGTGCTGATTAGTCCAGTGCAAAGTGCTGATGTGACAGTTGAAACTCTGGACCTCATCACAAAGTTTGAAATCTCAACCTCAATGAGGCGGCCAGTGGTGGATTTACCTGTGCTTGTTGTTGTTCTGTGCTCCATTGATTGGCCTGGGCTACTCTATCAAGCTGAACCAGAATGAAAAAAAAACACTTACTTATCAAGTGGTCGAAGCTCCATGGGTCCCTCTCTGCACGTGGGGTTGTTTTTGGCCCTGGCTTCTTTATCCCTGACAATACCTTGATCGATTGGAGTTGTTTATTCTTCATAGCTGAATCTTTCCTCTGCACAACAGTATCACTTGCTTTGTGTTGGATGTTACAATGACTATGCCAGGGTGAGCTCTGCAATGTTTCAAACACAGTTCTAATGAAATACACTCCTTCCATGTCCTTACCTAGTCTTTCACAAAAGCTCAGAATTTTGCATCAGTCAGAGTACCCCATCGAAGGCATTCATTGTCTCCAGGCCTGCCCATAGGTTGAGTTCACAATTTGTTACTGAATTACCAAAGAGATAGTCATGCTACACTGCCAATACTGTTTACATTTTACTGACACCCTTTTGGAATTCCATCACGCCAGCATACTATACTTTATATCTCATCCATAGCATTGTACCTTTTCTGCCGAGCTCTACACTAACCTTAAGAAACTGGGTTACCTGAAAAACTGCTATTTTGAATTGAGTGTTGCAGTTAAGCCATGCTATTAAACCCCATTGACATATCAGTTGAGTGTTAATGCTCCTGGTATTACCCAGGACTACTGAGGGCAATATGCATACTGTATAGAAAGTACATAAACCTATCATAAGAGTCCAGGGAATTTCACATCGGGGCTCAGAATTGAATTTGTAATCTGTTTTCTAATATTTTAATAATAAAATCAAACTGGATAATCCTCAAAGTGAATTGTTTGTCCATCACTCTTGTATGTGATGATTATACATCTGGCTATAAGGAATGTTATAATGACTTTGCTGAATGTACAGTATCTTCAGAAAGTATTAACACCCCTTGACTTTTTCCAAATTGTGTTGTGTTATAGCCCAAATTTAAACTGGGACAAATTTCGATTTTTTTCTCACTGTCCTACACACAATACTCCATAATGTCAAAGTGGAATGATGTTTTTCACAATTTTTACAAATTAATTAAGAATGAAAAGCTGAAGTGTCTTGAGTCAATAAATATTCAACCCCTTTGTTATGGCAAGCTTATTAAAATAAGTTCAGGAGTAAAACATTTCTTCCAAGTCACATAAGTTGCATGGACTCACTCATTGATTTTTGAATGACTACAATTGTTTTATCTAAGGAATTGCACGAAATCTAAGGAAGTCTCTAGATTTTGCTTGCCTGATGTTATTTTCATGATAAGCTGTAAAGCACACTACTTGCCTGTCACGCCCTGGTCTTAGTATTTTGTGTTTTCTTTATTATTTTGGTCAGGCCAGGGTGTGACATGGGTTTATTATGTGGTGTGTTTTGTCTTGGGGTTTTTGTAGGTTTTGGGATTGTGGTATAGTGGGGTTGTCTAGAAAAGTCTATGGTTGCCTGAAGTGGTTCAGGTGTTTTTCGTTGTCTCTGATTGGGAACCATATTTAGGCAGCCATATTCTTTGAGTGTTTTGTGGGTGATTGTTCCTGTCTCTGTGTTTGTTTGCACCAGATAAGGCTGTTTAGGTTTTCGCTGTACGTTTATTTGTTTTGTATTGTTTATATTTTATTAAACATGTATCGAAATAACCACGCTGCATTTTGGTCCGCCTCTCCTTCTACGGAAGAAAACCGTAACATTGCCAAGAGAGTTCTCTTTTTTCGTGGCTGTTTATTTACCACCAGAGACTGATGCTGGCACTAAGACCACACTCAGTCAGCTGTATAAGGAAATAAGCAAACAGGAAACCGCTCCCCAAGAGGTGATGCTCCTAGTGGCCGGGGACTTTAATGCAGGGAAACTTAAATCAGTTTTACCTCGTTTCTATCAGTATGGTAAATGCGCAACCAGAGGGAAAAAACTTCTAGATTACCTTTACTCCACTCACAGAGACAAGTACAAAGCTCGCCCTCGCCCTCCATTTGGCAAATCTGATACTAATTCTATCCCCCTGATTCCTGCTTACAAGCAAAAATTAAAGCAGGAAGCACCAGTGACTCGGTCTATAAAAAAGTGGTCAGATGAAGCAGATGATAAACTACAAGACTGTTTTGCTATCACAGACTGGAACATGTTCCGGGATTCTTCTGATGGCATTGAGGAGTACACCACATCTGTCACATCGCTTTATCAATTAGTGCATCGAGAACGTCCCCACAGTGACTGTACGTACATACCACAACCAGAAGCCATGGATTACAGGCAACATTCGCACTGAGCTGAAGGGTAGAGCTACCGCTTTCAAGGTGCGGGACTCTAACCCGGAAGCTAATAAGAAATCCTGCTATGCACAGACGAACCATCAAACAAGCAAAGCTCCAATACAGGGCTAAGATTGAATCGTACTACACCGCCTATGACGCTCGTTGGATGTGGCAGGGCCTGCAAACTATTACAGACTACAAAGAGAAGCACAGCCACGAGCTGCCCAGTGACACGAGACTACCAGACGAGCTAAATCACTTCTATGCTGGCTTCGAGACAAGCAACACTGAGGCATGCGTGAGAGTATCAGCTGTTCCGGACGACTGTGTGATCATGTTCTCCGTAGCCGAAGTAAGTAAGACCTTTAAACAGGTCAACATTCACATGGCTGCTAGACGGATTACCAGGACGTGTGCTCCGGGCATGTGCTGACCAACTGTCAGGTGTCTTCACTGACATTTTCAACATGTCCCTGATTGAGTCTGTAATACCAACATGCTTCAAGCAGACCACCATAGAACCCAAGAGCATTAAGGTAACCTGCCTAAATGACTACAGACCCGTAGCACTCACATTAACACTATTATCCAAGAAACTCTAGACCCACTCGAATTTGCATACCGCTGTCAGAGTCTATCTAGAGGATAGCGAAGGAGTCAGGCGCAGGACACAGGTAAGAGTTAAACCACTATATTTACTCCGTCCGAGAACGGAACAAAAATCCCGTTATAAAACAAATACAAAACAGGATACGAACTCCAACACAGGAAAGACAATCACGCACAAAACAGAAAGGGATACCAGAGGGTTAAATAAGGAACATAATCATGAGATGGTAACCAGGTGTGTAAAACAGACAAAACAAAAGGAAAAATGAAACATGGATCGGTGGCAGCTAGAAAGCCGGTGACGTCGACCGCCGAACACCGCCCGAACAAGGAGAGGGAACAACTTCGGTGGAAGTCGTGACAACCGCTCAAAAAGATCCACAGATGATGCAATCTCTATTGCACTCCACACTGCCCTTTCCCACCTGGATAAAAGGAACACCTACGTGAGAATGCTATTCATTGACTACAGCTCAGCGTTCAACACCATAGTGCCCTCAAAGCTCATCACTAAGCTAAGGACACTGGGACTAAACATCTCCCCCGAAAACTGGATCCTAGACTTCCTGACAGGTGGTGAGGGTAGGTAGCAACACATCTGTCTGCTGATCCTCAACACTGGAGCCACTCAGGGTTGTGTGCTCAGTCCCCTCTTGTGCTCCCTGTTGACTCATGACTGCATGGCCAGGCATGACTCCAACACCATTAAGTTTGCAGTTGACACAACAGTGGTAGGCCTGATCAGTATTTATGCTGCAAAAGTTTGTTTAATTTAGTTTATGTGTCAGGGGGTTAGGGTCAGTCTGTTATATCTGGATTATTTATCCTCTTTTATCCGGTGTCCTGTGTGAATTCTCTCTCGCTCTCTCTCTGCTGTAGTGGAGCAGGTTGAGAGCTTAAAGTTCCTTGGTGTCCACATCACCAACAAACTAGAATCATCCAAACACACCAAGACAGTCGTGTCAACAAAACCTATTCCCCCTCAGGAGACTGAACAGATTTGGCATGGGTCCTAAGATCCTCAAAAGTTTATACAGCTTCAACATCGAGAGCATCCTGACTGGTACGGCAACTGCTCAGCCTCCTACCGCAAGGCACTACAAAGTGTAGTGTGTACGGCCCAGTACATCCCTGGGGCTAAGCTTCCTGCCATCCAGGACCTCTACACCAGGTGATGTCAGAGGAAGGCCCTAAAAATTGTCAAAGACCCCAGCCACCCCAGTCATAGACTGTTCTCTCCGCTATCGCATGGCAAGTTGTTCCGGAGCGCCAAGTCTAGGACCAAAAGGCTTCTCAACAGCTTTTACACCCAAGCCGTAAGACTCCTGAACAGGAAATCAAATGGCTACCCGAACTATTTGCATTTTGTCCCGCCTCCCCACCCGCCAACACCTCTTTTACGCTGATGCTACTCTGTGTTTATCATCTATGCATAGTCACTTTAACTATACCTACAGTGCCTTGCGAAAGTATTCGGCCCCCTTGAACTTTGCGACCTTTTGCCACATTTCAGGCTTCAAACATAAAGATATAAAACTTTATTTTTTTGTGAAGAATCAACAACAAGTGGGACACAATCATGAAGTGGAATGACATTTATTGGATATTTCAAACTTTTTTAACAAATCAAAAACTGAAAAATTGGGCATGCAAAATTATTCAGCCCCTTTACTTTCAGTGCAGCAAACTCTCTCCAGAAGTTCAGTGAGGATCTCTGAATGATCCAATGTTGACCTAAATGACTAATGATGATAAATACAATCCACCTGTGTGTAATCAAGTCTCCGTATAAATGCACCTGCACTGTGATAGTCTCAGAGGTCCGTCAAAAGCGCAGAGAGCATCATGAAGAACAAGGAACACACCAGGCAGGTCCGAGATACTGTTGTGAAGAAGTTTAAAGCCGGATTTGGATACAAAAAGATTTCCCAAGCTTTAAACATCCCAAGGAGCACTGTGCAAGCGATAATATTGAAATGGAAGGAGTATCAGACCACTGCAAATCTACCAAGACCTGGCCGTCCCTCTAAACTTTCAGCTCATACAAGGAGAAGACTGATCAGAGATGCAGCCAAGAGGCCCATGATCACTCTGGATGAACTGCAGAGATCTACAGCTGAGGTGGGAGACTCTGTCCATAGGACAACAATCAGTCGTATATTGCACAAATCTGGCCTTTATGGAAGAGTGGCAAGAAGAAAGCCATTTCTTAAAGATATCCATAAAAAGTGTCGTTTAAAGTTTGCCACAAGCCACCTGGGAGACACACCAAACATGTGGAAGAAGGTGCTCTGGTCAGATGAAACCAAAATTGAACTTTTTGGCAACAATGCAAAACGTTATGTTTGGCGTAAAAGCAACACAGCTGAACACACCATCCCCACTGTCAAACATGGTGGTGGCAGCATCATGGTTTGGGCCTGCTTTTCTTCAGCAGGGACAGGGAAGATGGTTAAAATTGATGGGAAGATGGATGGAGCCAAATACAGGACCATTCTGGAAGAAAACCTGATGGAGTCTGCAAAAGACCTGAGACTGGGACGGAGATTTGTCTTCCAACAAGACAATGATCCAAAACATAAAGCAAAATCTACAATGGAATGGTTCAAAAATAAACATATCCAGGTGTTAGAATGGCCAAGTCAAAGTCCAGACCTGAATCCAATCGAGAATCTGTGGAAAGAACTGAAAACTGCTGTTCACAAATGCTCTCCATCCAACCTCACTGAGCTCGAGCTGTTTTGCAAGGAGGAATGGGAAAAAAATTCAGTCTCTCGATATGCAAAACTGATAGAGACATACCCCAAGCGAATTACAGCTGTAATCGCAGCAAAAGGTGGCGCTACAAAGTATTAACTTAAGGGGGCTGAATAATTTTGCACGCCCAATTTTTCTGTTTTTGATTTGTTAAAAAAGTTTGAAATATCCAATAAATGTCGTTCCACTTCATGATTGTGCCCCACTTGTTGTTGATTCTTCACAAAAAAATACAGTTTTATATCTTTATGTTTGAAGCCTGAAATGTGGCAAAAGGTCGCAAAGTTCAAGGGGGCCGAATACTTTCGCAAGGCACTGTACATGTACAGTCGTGGCCAAAAGTGTTGAGAATGACACAAATATTAATTTCCACAAAGTTTACTGCTTCAGTGTCTTTAGATATTTTTGTCAGATGTCACTATGGAATACTGAAGTATAATTACAAGCATTTCATAAGTGTCAATCGCTTTTATTGACAATTACATGAAGTTGATGCAAAGAGTCAATATTTGCAGTGTTGACCCTTCTTTTTCAAGACTTCTGCAATCCACCCTGGCATGCTGTCAATTAACTTCTGGGCCACTGATGGCTGCCCATTCTTGCATAATCAATGCTGGGAATTTGTCAGAATTTGTGGATTTTTGTTCTCAATGAGATTAAGGTCTAGGGAGTTTATTGGCCATGGACCCAAAATATCGATGTTTTGTTCCCGGAGCCACTTTGTTATCCCTTTTGCCTTATGACAAGGTGCTCCATCATGCTGGAAAAGGCATTATTCATCACCAAACTGTTCCTGGATGGTTGGGAGAAGTTGCTCTCGGAGGATGTGTTGGTACCATTCTTTATTCATGGCTGTGTTTTTAGACAAAATATGTATTTGAGCCCACTCCCTTGGCTGAGAAGCAACCCCTCAAATGAATGGTCTCAGGATGCTTTACTGTTGGCATGACACAGGACTGATGGTAGCGCTCACCTTGTCTTCTCCGGACAAGCTTTTTTCCCGGATGCCCCAAACAATCAGAAAGGGGATTCATCAGAGAAAATGACTTTACCTCAGTCCTCAGCAGTCCAATTCCTGTATCCCTGTAATGTAGTGGAAATGTTTTTGGGGGATTCAGTTCATTTGCATGGCAAAGAGGGACTTTGCAATTAATTGCAATTCATCTGATCACTCTTTATAATATTCTGGAGTATATGCAAATTACCATCATACAAACGGAAGCAGCAGACTTTGTGAAAATGTATATTTGTGTCATTCTCAACTTTTGGCCACGACTGTACATATTACCTCAATTAGCCCGACTAACCGGTGCCCCCGTACATTGACTCTTTACCGGTACCACCTGTATATAGCCTCACTACTGTTATTTTCACCGTCATTTTACAGTTTTTTAAACATTTCTTTACTTATCTGTTGTTTACCTAATACCTATTTTTACTTAAAAATTGCACTGTTGGTTAGGGCTTCTAAGTAAGCATTTCACTGTTGTATTCGGGGCACACGTGACAAATAAACTTTGATTTGATTTTCCAATGCCTCGCTAAGAAGGGCACCTATTGGTAGATGGGTAAAAATAAAAAAGCAGACATTGAAAATACCTTTGAGCATGGTGAAGCTATTAATTACACTTTGGATGGTGTATCAATACACCCAGTCACTGCAACGATACAGAGCGTCCTTCCTAACTTAGTTGCCGGAGAGGAAGGAAACCACTCAGGAATTTCACCATGAGGCCAACTGTGACAGTGTAGTTTAATGGCTGGGATAGGAGAACTGAGAATGGATCGACAACATTGTAGTTACTCCACAATACCAACCTAATTGACAGAGTGAAAAGAAATAAGCCTGCACAGAATAAAAAATATTCCAAAATATTCAATGCTTGCAAAAAGGTACTGAAGTACAACTGCAAAAAATGTGGCAAAGCAATGTACTTTATGTCCTGAATACAAATTGAACACAACACATCACTGAGTACCACTCTTCATGTTTCCATGAATGGTGGTGGCTGTATCATGTTATGGGTATGGTTGTCATCGGCTACAGAATAGAGCTGAGCACAGGCAAATTCCAGAACAAAAACCTGGTTGTGTGCTTTCCAACAGACACTGGGAGACAAATTCACCTTTCAGCAGGACAAACTCTTAAAATACAATCCCAAATACACATTGGAGTCGCTTACTGAGACGACGTTGAATGTTCCTGGGTGGCGTAGTTACAGTTGTGACCTAAATCACCTTGAAAATCTATGGCAAGACTTATAGTCTAGCAATGATCAACTTGACAGAGCTTAAAGAACTTTTTAAAGAATAATGCGCACCTTCTGTACAATCCAGCTGTGCAAAGCACTTAGAGACTTACCCAGAAAGACTCACAGCTGTAATCGCTGCCAAAGGTGATTCTAACATGTATTGACTCAGGGGTGTGAATACTTATGTAAATGAGATATTTCTGTATTTAATTTGCAATACATTTGCAAACATTTCTAAAAACATGTTTTCAATTTCACACATTTTTTTTATGTAATCCATTCTGAATTCAGGCTGTAACACAACAGAATGTGGAATAAGTCAAGGGGTATGAATGCTAGCCACAGCACAGCTGTACAAAACTTTGTTGTAAATGAAGACATGGTGCTTTATAGTCCCCATGAAGATCATTACAAAGCTCCTGCAGATTGTACTTAGTATCCAGCTCCCACAAGGCCATGCTTTTCACCTATCAGCAGGCGGACTATTATTCTACGGATAATGAGAGGGAGGGAAGGTGTTCTTACACACTTTGAGGCAAAAACAAAGCCGAAAGAGGAAGAAACGACAGCGATAAGCACTTCCTTTACCACAGGGACACATTGTTTAAAACATATGGGAATTTAAAGACTCAGTACTCTCACTGGATAGAAGTATAGATTTATTAAGTTTGAGGCACGCAGTTGGAGCGTGGATGAGCAGAATGGAGAGTACAAAGGAAAGGCCTTGGGGATGTGTTCATGTATCTGACTGTTGTGACACTAAGGAAGAAAGTCCATTCGTCTGTAAGCCTCGATGCCAGACACGCACAGCCTTGGATTTCAGCCTGGGTTGAGCCACAAGTCCAGGCAAATAATGCTACAGTTCAGTCATCCAAGTGTAGGGGTACTTATTGTTAGTGATAGTTCGTTTTTTTATTACTAGCTCCCATTGCATGATTGCAACACTGTGTCCCCATTCACAACAAGGACTACAAAGCAATTCCCAGCGTATAGCGAGGCTCTGGCATGCAACGATAATTAGCCATAGCGATTGTTTTTCTCACTAACTTATTCATGACATTTCACATTTGGTAGGCACTGTGAGGCGACCGCTGTGTGTGCACCTTTACAAAGCTAAGTCTCTTATTAATATCATACAACGTTTTAATGAGCACAACCGTCAGGTTAAATCTCTAGGGTATAAGATCTACAGTATATTATTTTATTCATATAAAAACATGTATTTATTTACATCTTCAATTGATTGTTGGGAGAACTTTATTCCCTCAACAGACATTTGAAAAGCAAGACGGGTTGTTAGTTCTTATACACCGACAGAGAGTTTCATTGAACCCCAAAGGAGAGAGGAAACGATAACTGATCAATCTAACCAAATGCCAGAGAGATATTCCAACCTATACTATAAATAGGTCTGGGAAGCCTGTGGCCCCGTATGATGCATGATGCCTGCCAGCTCCTAAGATGTTCATTGATCTACTACCATCCAGCATTTCCACTGACACCGTCAAGCCAAGAGCTCTCTTGGCATTATCCTTGAGGGAAAATTGTAAACATGTTATTCAACACATTCTATCTAAAATATCTGAATCCCTGTAGGGCAGTGCTATTCAAATCTGGCCCTTGAAGCCAGTTCCATTGCTGAATTTAATTCTAGCCCTATAATCAGGGACTAATTTAGACCTGGGACACCAGTTGAATGCAATTAACCAGTTAGAATAGAGAACCAGCAGTACTCCGGCCCTCCAGGCTGGGATTTGATTACCCCTTCCGTGTCTGGATGTCCTCAGATCTCAACTCTTGGTTTTCCCCTTATTGCTATTACTGTCACTTTACTTTTTTTTAAGATGCTTTGTTTATGTTATGCTAAGTGTTATGTGTAGTAACATATATATTTAGACACATACAGAAATGAGATATGATTTTGTTGTGAGCATTTTCTATTAAATACAGCCCTGACAAGAAACATCTCTACACACTGTTTTACTTTAGATTAGATTGAAGACCCAGGTGCAAGCCACCTATGCTCCCTCCCTACAGGCAAAAGATAAGATGATATACTCTGACAGGACCACTCGGCTGTTCTTGGCTCTACAGCACCCCAGCCCAGTCTCCGTAGGGATGCAGATTGCTGTAGGACTTAAAGACAGGTTGTTTTCTAGAAGGGATGTCAAGGGAAGGGAAGGCAAGCCAAGCTATGCTGAAAGTTGATTGGAGAAGGTTCAGTGAGGTCTCTTCCTCTGCTCTAGCCACTGATCTCATGAGTTTATCTGTCATAAGCCGCACCTAATTGCTGGATTGCTCCTTCACCCTCAAATTACGGCACTAAGTGAATCCACATTAATCCGCTTTACAGGTTTAGCAATTTAGATATTGCTCCAAACGCTCCCAATTTCAAACCAGCATAAGGCGGCAGCATTTTTCATATATTATTCCAGTGCACATTGTAATAGTATTTGCAATATGTTTTAGATTAGCATGAAATGCCAGACATTGAAACATATTCAGGGGGTTAAATGGGTTAAATGTGGAAGGCACATTTCGGTTGAAATCATTCTGTTGTGCAACCGACTAGGTATCCCCCTTTCCCAATGAACACTGCTCTGTTGACACTTGTCTGTTTCAGAGATCATCACATAGATAGGAAACTGGGATCTAACCCAAAGAAGTTTATTACCCAAAAGCAATTGGTATGGCTCCTGTGTGACTGAGTCCGGCTTGTCTCTTTGCATCATTTTGCATCGATCTGGTGTATTTGACCAGGACTATTTCATATGGACGAAAATGTATCTTTTTAAAGCAGTAGACGGGCTGCTCTCATTTTCAAATGATTTTGAAGGCCACACTCTTCAAAGTCGAAGCAGTTTATATTCAGGCGAATGCCTAAAATGTAGGATCTCCCTTAGAGTTTGCCATATTTAATCAATAGTTAGGAAACACCTATTTAATATAACCCATTGCTAAATTCATAAGATTATGTTAATATGCTGCCCATGTTCCCATTGGTCTAAAAGCAGAGGAAAAGCAACCAGGATGGATGAATTTGTTTCAAAATATGCATAGGCATTACCTCTGCCAGGGTTGTATGTGTGTTTGGGCCAATTACCCCTGCTCTGTGATTTCTAGAAAATTGCTGTCAAAATTATTTGGTATGCTTGTGAATGTCTTATGTGAATGTCTTATACACTACAGAATACGGGTATTTGTAATCCTATATACACTCCGTTGCCAGTTTATTAGGTTCACCACCCCGTTCACGGAAATGGTTTGCGTGGTCGTGGCTTGCTGTATAAAGCAAGCAGACAGGCATTGAGGCATTCAGTCACTGTTCGATTGAACATTAGAATGGGCAAAACTAGTGACCTAAGCGACTTTGAGCGTGGTATGATCGTCGGTGCCAGATGTGCTGGTTCTAGTATCTCACAGACAGCCCGACTCCTGGGCTTTTCACGCAAGGCAGTGTCTAGGGTTTACCGAGAATGGTGCAACAAACAAAAAACATCCAGTCAGCGGCAGTCCTGTGGGCGAAAACAGCTGATGAGAGAGGTCGAAGGAGAATGTTAAAAATTGTGCAAGCTAATCCTGGTTCCAATTGCGAACCGGTTCCTATTGTGTCACACCGATTGCAGAGTCAGGCTTTGGCGTAAGCAGCATGAGTCCATGGCCCCATCCTGCCTGGTGTCAGCGGTACAGGCTGGTAGCGGTGGTGTAATAGTGTGGGGAATGTTTCTTGGCACATGTGAAGTCCATGCCTTGAAGAATTCAGGCTGTTCTGGAGGCAAAGGGGGGGTCCAACCCGGTACTAGATGGGTGTAACTAATAAACTGGCCTCTGAGTATATATATATATATATATATATATATATATATATATATATACAGTGCCTTGCGAAAGTATTCGGCCCCCTTGAACTTTGCGACCTTTTGCCACATTTCAGGCTTCAAACATAAAGATATAAAACTTTATTTTTTTGTGAAGAATCAACAACAAGTGGGACACAATCATGAAGTGGAACGACATTTATTGGATATTTCAAACTTTTTTAACAAATCAAAAACTGAAAAATTGGGCGTGCAAAATTATTCAGCCCCTTTACTTTCAGTGCAGCAAACTCTCTCCAGAAGTTCAGTGAGGATCTCTGAATGATCCAATGTTGACCTAAATGACTAATGATGATAAATACAATCCACCTGTGTGTAATCAAGCCTCCGTATAAATGCACCTGCACTGTGATAGTCTCAGAGGTCAGTTAAAAGCGCAGAGAGCATCATGAAGAACAAGGAACACACCAGGCAGGTCCGAGATACTGTTGTGAAGAAGTTTAAAGCCGGATTTGGATACAAAAAGATTTCCCAAGCTTTAAACATCCCAAGGAGCACTGTGCAAGCGATAATATTGAAATGGAAGGAGTATCAGACCACTGCAAATCTACCAAGACCTGGCCGTCCCTCTAAACTTTCAGCTCATACAAGGAGAAGACTGATCAGAGATGCAGCCAAGAGGCCCATGATCACTCTGGATGAACTGCAGAGATCTACAGCTGAGGTGGGAGACTCTGTCCATAGGACAACAATCAGTCGTATATTGCACAAATCTGGCCTTTATGGAAGAGTGGCAAGAAGAAAGCCATTTCTTAAAGATATCCATAAAAAGTGTCGTTTAAAGTTTGCCACAAGCCACCTGGGAGACACACCGAACATGTGGAAGAAGGTGCTCTGGTCAGATGAAACCAAAATTGAACTTTTTGGCAACAATGCAAAACGTTATGTTTGGCGTAAAAGCAACACAGCTCATCACCCTGAACACACCATCCCCACTGTCAAACATGGTGGTGGCAGCATCATGGTTTGGGCCTGCTTTTCTTCAGCAGGGACAGGGAAGATGGTTAAAATTGATGGGAAGATGGATGGAGCCAAATACAGGACCATTCTGGAAGAAAACCTGATGGAGTCTGCAAAAGACCTGAGACTGGGACTGAGACTGGGACTGAGATTTGTCTTCCAACAAGACAATGATCCAAAACATAAAGCAAAATCTACAATGGAATGGTTCAAAAATAAACATATCCAGGTGTTAGAATGGCCAAGTCAAAGTCCAGACCTGAATCCAATCGAGAATCTGTGGAAAGAACTGAAAACTGCTGTTCACAAATGCTCTCCATCTAACCTCACTGAGCTCGAGCTGTTTTGCAAGGAGGAATTGGAAAAAACTTCAGTCTCTCGATGTGCAAAACTGATAGAGACATACCCCAAGCGACTTACAGCTGTAATCGCAGCAAAAGGTGGCGCTACAAAGTATTAACTTAAGGGGGCTGAATCATTTTGCACGCCCAATTTTTCAGTTTTTGATTTGTTAAAAAAGTTTGAAATATCCAATAAATGTCGTTCCACTTCATGATTGTGTCCCACTTGTTGTTGATTCTTCACAAAAAAATACAGTTTTATATCTTTATGTTTGAAGCCTGAAATGTGGCAAAAGGTCGCAAAGTTCAAGGGGGCCGAATACTTTCGCAAGGCACTGTATATATATATATATATTAGCTATTCCCACATTTTCTAACATAGACATTTTTCAATTGTGACTATCAGAACCTTAGAAACATTTGACCTATCTACCTATAGGTAAAATTACCTATTTACCTATTTTACCTATCAGTGCTGTTAAATTTGAATTATTCAATGAATTTCCAATGTACTTTCTATTAATACTACAACTTGAGCACGGGCGCCTGACTTTGTCTAAAAATGGGGGTGCAAAAGCTTGGGAGGGGAGGGGGGGGTCTTTACTTTTTTTGGCACCTTTGTTTGAAGTGCTGTCACCATGAAAATGTTTCAAATTAACTTGACTCTGCAGCATAAATATTTGACGCAGAGTGGGTAGAAATAGTTTATTGGTTACTTACCAAGCCAAGCAGAGAGACCCGGCGACAGGATAAAGTGACTAAGGGGGCAGTTGAAATCAGTGAGGGGCACAATTTTGGGGGGTTCTTGCATTGGAATTATATTGAATTCTGATTATATCACGCTATACCACAATAAACCATGTTAAAATTATGAAACTCTGAGACCATTGAGTGCTTTTGAAGTGACAGGTTGGCGCAAAATCAGTATCCCATCTCGGCTGCGCTGTATCAGCACAATGGACAGTGCCCTATACTCTAAAGCAGTGGTCACCAACCGGTCTATCACGATCAAGCAAATAAAGTGTACCTAAAAGGCCTACCGCTGGTCAATTAGATGGCTCAGATCACCATGTCTGCACAATTTCCTCGAGCCATAAACTGTCAAATGAAGCATCGAATGCACAGCAAAGTTGATACTGTGAGATTTCAAAACGTTTTAAACCGCGACTACAGAGACTCAACGGATACAGCGAAGAGCTGCTGGTTTTATGAGTAAGTTCATGTTTATGTTCATTCAGCACTGTCAACACTTTGATCAACGGCTTTATAAGCCATAAAATGCGCATTCTTCCTACTTCCTACCACACGCTACAACCAGCACTGCAGCGGCAATGAATGAGTATAGCAACGTTTTCCAATAACCTGCATTGTTATTATTAGAGTCTAGTGTATTTTTTTATTTCTTATATCGAGGAATATTTCACTTTCTCTGGTTATAGGAGTCACATGAATTGGTACATGAGGCAGAAATAATGCAGTGCGACTCGAGTTTCACCATCAGCTGGAAGACTGTGTCCCCTTTTCTCAGCGGAGAAAGGAGGGACGGTGAGTGAGGTGAGAGGCAAGCCTTATCACTGCTCCCTCCCTCCCCTTAGTCTGTCCATCATTCCAGTAGAAAATATTATGCTCACATAGCTGTGCCTCACAAGTAATACAACTAATTATCTAATACCAGTGTGAGCATATACCTAATTAAAAAATATAGAATTTCAAAATGGTCTCGAAGGAACAACATTGGCAGGGCAATTCAAGCATAGCCAATATGCAGTGATAATTTATTGGTCCTATAATCTACTGCACAAACCTCATTTTTAGTTGGTTAATGTTGCCAAGGCTTACGTTTGTCACACCCTGATCTGTTTCACCTGTCTTGTGCTTGTCTCCACCCCCCACCAAGTGCTTGTCTCCACCCCCCACCAATTGCTTGTCTCCACCCCCCCACCAAGTGCTTGTCTCCACCCCCCACCAGGTGTTTCCCATTTCTTCTCATTATCTCCTGTGTATTTATACCTGCGATTTCTGTTTGTCAGTTGCCAGTTCATCTTGTCCCGTCAAGTCCTACCAGCGTGTTTCCTGTGCTCTAGTTTTTGTTTTTCCTAGTCTTCTCAATTTTTACCATTCTGCCTGCCCTGACCCTGAGCCTGCCTGCCGTTCTGTACCTTTCTGACACTGCCCTGGAATACTGACCATACTGGAATCCATTTGACCATATGCTCAACAACTACAACGCAAAAATGGTCATAACCACATTTTTCGAAGTTTCAAAAAGGTTCAAATATTTTTTTAAACATTGCTCACTTGAGTTAAACATGACACTGAAAACAAATATTTAAAATAAAATAAATAATCTCATTTGTATACATGATATTGTTATGTACACATATTTAGTTAAAGAACCAAAAGCACGCTATCAGATTAAGCCAAAATTACTAAAGCATACTTTTTATTTTTTGTAATATTTCCTAAATATTGGTGCATTATGGTAATGATAATCAGGTTTCGGAGATGAGAATGCATGTTTTGGTCATGAGTGTTTAATAGTTTGCCAATGAAAAACTGCCCTTTTAGAAAAAAAAAGGTGCCATCTCGAACCTAAAAGTTTTTTTTAGGCTGTCCCCCATAGGAGAACAATTTGAACAGGTAGAACCCATTCCACAGAAGGTCCTACAATGAACCCAAAAGGGTTCTAACTGAAATTAAAAAGGGTTTTCCTAAGGGGTCAGCCAAAGGTCCATTTTGGAACCCTTTTTTCTAAGATTGTGTACTGAGCACAATTAGAGATTCAGTAACCAAATGCATCATCAAACTGTGTACTTTGTTACTCCCAAATGATTTGCATAACACTAAAAATCACTGATCTTAATGCATTTGACTAAATACCCATTATCTTAGCATAAGTATAAGCACTGTAATTATGTGCATGTATTTTCCAAAGTCAAAGTGTATTTAAGCATAAAGTGACTTTATAGGTAATATTGGTGAGTTAGGACATGGATATGTGTGGTTGTAAGGTATTTTAGATGTATTTCTAGATTGAATGGGATCCTATGGGAAAATGGCATAACATGATATGCCTACAGTATAAAGTATTTCAATATGTGGGATATGGACCAAAAACTGTCTTGGGATATCAAACAACATTATAGGTAAGTGCTAAACCAGGTACACATGTCAAAATGGGGGATGTCCACCTTTCAGTGGCGGGTTGCTCTTTGCTGAAACAGATTGTGGCTGTAAGTTAATTAAATGGGGTTTATACACCCATATGTTTTTGACAACCCCTACTTAATCAAATAAAAGGCATAAGGATTAGTCCAAGTAAAAAATGTAACTTACCAGCACTGCACACCCATTGACTATAAATTAGAATTAGCTTATTATCAATGCCGAATTAAGGATCTCATTACCGAAGTGGACTTAAAAATGTGGTAATGAGACATTTTAATTTTGGTAATGAGAGACCCTTAATAACTCAATTTGCAAGTAATAAGAGACAACCATTATGAATCAGCAAACAATTGACCACATCACTAAAGACCATTCATGCCTCTATGTTGGAAAGTTAATGGTTCTTGAAGTTTTTCCCAATTTGAGCTTCTTTGTCATTTCAATAATGAGAAGGTCAAGTGTCATAAAGGGGGTGTTTGAGAATAAGATGTTCATTCTGAAGGCATATAAGTGGACATTAAATGAACTTGTGCTCATCCAAGGACTGCTCCTCTAGATGATACATCATGGGTGAAAACAACTTTACATTTGTATTTGATTTTTTACAGCAACTTGAAAAAGCGTTACTGTAATGTTATTTGTAATAAATATTAATTAATACAAACTTCAACTGGTATACCATATTGATGATTGATGAACAAACTACAGCAACATATTTTGTGTTTTATTTAAATAAGTTAGGTTTTTCTAAAGTAACATTTTAGAAAATGACCTGAGAATTTGGGGTGAAAATTTACAAAATTCAGGTGAAAATGCCAAATGTATTTCAAATTAAACATGTGCCCTAAACTAGGCATCTTAGTCTTCAGAATGATAGACAACCATGATGCATCTGCAACAATCAACTAACTCAATTTGCTACTGCCATGGTAAAACTGGTTTCATGAGAATCATCCTCCCAGTAGCTTTCCATAGCTCCCCTACACAAACACACACACTCCCTAGGCCGCTCTGTCCAAGGTGCTGAAACAGCACAGGTAAGATACAGATATCACGCAAACCTGTCACTCAATCATTTGAACTTTATTGGTATTTTTTTATAGAGACAAAACTAAAACTAAGGTGGCACAATTTCAACTGAGCGGGCTAAGCCCCCTTTTGACCCCTCATGGATCGGGCTAGCAAGCAGAGCTGTTTTATCACAAATATCCTGTGCTTTTTCATTTGGTGCATAGGCGCATGCAGACAGAGCTTGGCTACACCGTAACCGCGAATCGGGCATGGCGCTCATATTCGGAGCTCAGCCAGGACTGTTACCTTTGTAACTAAATTAAAACATTTTAACAATGTGATTTAACCAATTGAAGATGGGAAAATAGATGGCAAAAAATGTAGAATGGTGTTAAATGCCTCTAAACTGCTTGGGGATAAATTATTCGCAGATTTAATCATGAACTATTAGACCTACCGATTATTTCTCACCTTCTACTTGCCAGCTACTCATTGACAGCCCACGAGCTACCTGACATGCAGATTTCTGCTCAGGTGCAACCCTTGGTAGGCTGAAGGAAGGCTACTCAAAGTCAGAGTCTGCGCAGCGAAGCCTAATCAGACATGTCCATCATGAAATGATACAATGAATTAGTACCATCGGACATGAAACAACAACAATACAAATGTAACAACAGCACAACAAAATAGATCAACATTTTTCTTTTTCAGGTGCCTTTTCATTTAAAACATTGTTGGTGCAACCAGTGCGATCTAAATAAATGAACCAAAACAGTGCGTGCGGGAGCGAAGCAGAACTTTAGCATAGTTCAAATCATTCATCTCGAGGTGACGGGTGTAGGGAAGAAAATACAATCTGTTAATTGTAATATTATATATAAAATTAACATCGA
Organism: Oncorhynchus clarkii lewisi; assembly: GCF_045791955.1. Classification (NCBI taxonomy): domain Eukaryota; kingdom Metazoa; phylum Chordata; class Actinopteri; order Salmoniformes; family Salmonidae; genus Oncorhynchus; species Oncorhynchus clarkii. The sequence continues at coordinate 40,565,970 of NC_092159.1, forward strand.
GTATCTATTTGAATAGCAAAAACATACGTCTGCACCCGATTTTGAAAGTGGGGGTGCAGCTGCTCCATTCCCTCCATTGTTCAGGCGTCTATGAACTTGTGAATAACAAGTTGCTCTGTCACTCTGAAGACAGGCAGCATTTTGTTGTGGTGGTGAAACAGTCAGAATCAACACACAGTTGCTCTGAGGCAGCTGCCTTATTAAGAGTTTGACATTGTAATGGTGCTTTATTAATCTCAGATGATGATTATTCTGAACATCCTGCACTGTCATCAATATGAGAAGACAGAGTTGTGTTCCATTGATTTTTACATTTAGTTTTGAAATATCTATACTGAACAAAAAATATAAACGCAACATGGAACAATTTCAAAGATTTTACTGAGTTACAGTTCATACAAGGGAATCAGTCAATTGAAATAAATAAATTAGGCCCTAATCTATGGATTTCACATGACTGTGCAGGGGTTCAGCCATGGGTGGGCATAGGTCCATCCACTTGGCAGCCAGGCCCACCCACTGGGAAGCCAGGCCCAGCCAATCAGAATAAGTTTTTCCCCACAAAAGGGCTTTATTACAGACAGAAATAGTTAACTTTCATAGCAGCCACTTTGGTATTCCTTCTCGCATCTATGCGCTCTCCTCCTCTCACCTGTTCCCTTCGCTTGTGGACGTCAATGCACAACACATCAGCTGTATGTGACCAGGTGAAAATACTTTACAAACCATATCATAACCGCTACACACAGCCTACATCGATGTCACCATATTAGCTAAAGTAACGTCATAGTCAACATAGCTGTTTACATTTGAGTGGTTAATTGCCAAGAAATGTCAGTTCCTCTGTATATTTACTTGTAATTGACTGATATTATTTCCCCATGACCTGTTTGCACTCACTAAATGAAATAGCAATAAAGGAAATGGGTTAAGAAGTTCATTGCACAGCCTCTGGAGTCATGATTTCTGGACTGTCATGATAACCAGCAGAGCTGATTGAGGGGGACGACCTTCACAAGTGATTATCCAGGGCCTTACATTAATGGGTGCCCAGGGCAACCGACTGTAATATTCAAATCGGACTATACCTACGTCTCGGTTTCCAGTTCCATGGCAAATCGAAAACAACTAAGAAACAACCAGGCTAGTTCGTGCTAGTGGAATTGCGCCATTAGTGGGCTGGCCTCGTGAATCTGCTTACTTCCAGGATCCACACAATTATGTTTATCGGAAATCTTTCTGCCTTGCAGATAAAAAAAGACTGTTGGCCAGTAGGTGTAGTTTGCAGATTGGGGGAAAACAGAACTTGATTTTCAAATGAATGCTTATCCAGGAGGCTTGGTAGTAGTACAACTAGCTTAGAAAATTCAGTGAAGATGTTGACCAACTTCAGTGGTGAAAGTTATCAGTACAAAACCATTGCATTCTCCAAAGTAGTATTAAAAGGATCATAATATAGACTTTTCGTTTATATATAAATCTTCATTAATGAATTACCTTTTGTTCAGTACATAGTCAACAACTATGTGGAAATATACCCCTGTTGTTTAGATGTTTGTCCTGTGTGGTTCTTGAATCAACTGTGTGTTGTTGTTAGCTGTGAGTAAGAAAGCATTAAACTGCTTGCCCCTGGACAGACAGAGGATCTCAAAGGAAGGCTCTCTACAGACAACTTCAGAGCAAAGTCACATAGCTAACCTTGTGAGGCAAGCTCTAATGTGGGAACGTTTGCAAGAGCAGAGCAGTGCTCCACTATTTCATTAGACCTAATGATTTCCATTAATTGTGCTTAAGGATTGCTAAATTACCTGCCGGAGAACAGATTTCTCAATTTTCAACCTTTTCACAAATAGTGTTTGGAGGACCTAATTTCCCCTGGTAGAACAGAACCAGACAGAAAGTGTGTGATGGTCCTGTGACGATAATCAAACATCAAATTAACCACAAGTGTGAAATTCGAGCTAATTAAATATCATGTTATCTTTATCTACACTTCAATTAATCACAGCAATAATAATGTAATTTCAAACCTGGCAATAGGTATAACAATCAATTTGGATACTGTGTAAATCACTCATTTAATACTATATGACCAACTGAAAAGCTTATAAATCACATTGAAAATGTAAGTTACTAAACAATGACTCATGAGTCAAGACCAATTTCCTTATCTTACAACATTAAAAGAAACACATCATCAGAGTCTCTCCCACTACACACTGCCATACAGTGCCTTCAGAAAGTATTCATACCCTTTGACTTATTCCAAATGTTGTTGTGCTACAGCCTCAATAAAACATGTATTAAATAGACTGTTTTTGTCACCCATCTACACACGATACCCCGTAATGACAAAGTGAAAACATGTTTTAAAAATGATTGCAAATTTCTTGAAAATAAAATACCAAAATAGCTCACTTACATAAGTATTCACACCTGCGAGTCAATACTTTGTAGAAGCACCTATGGCAGCGATTACAGCTGGGAGTTTTTCTGGGTAAGTCTCTAAGCTCTTTCCACACCTGGATTGTGCAACATTTGTCTATTATTCTTCAAGCTCTGTCAAATTGGTTGTTGATCATGGCTAGACAATTTTCAGGTCATCAGCGTTTGTATGCGTGGAGGCCTGAAGATGCTAAACATGTTTGTTTATTAATGGTCAGTTACCTTGAGACTGGCAGTCTTTTGCATGACAGTAACCAGCAGACAACATTTCATGACCACCACAGCCCTAGTTCAATGTTCCAAATATCTAATGCATGGCACTGGCACATATTGCATTTCGTACCCCAACAGTTTAGATTTCACAGCAAAAGCAACAAAAAAAAAAAAAAGTATATATTTTGCTGAACAGTGTAGAATTATCTGACAGATCTGGGTTTAGAAGGGTTTACTTCTTTAGCCTCAGTCTGCCATTGTACATGAGCTAGGGAGGAAGGCAGATATTTTGTCATTTCTGGCAGTGTTCCAGGTGAGAACGACTGGGTATTCTCAATAGACATCAATATACAGAGCAGAGGAGATTTTCCTGTGCGGTTTGCAGGTGGAAAAATAAATGTAGTCTGGGTAAAATGCCATTACTTTGGATCAAACTCAGGACCCAGCCAAAGCCTCTAAAGAGACAAATTACACAGACCAGTCACCCCCAACACATCAGTCAATTTTCCCCTCTTTGGTTAATACAACAATTATCCCCTCCATTTTTGGCTCTGGTTTGCACAAGGTGACTTTAGTTGTCAATCCTGTTTATTCAGGGGTAAAATTCCATCATGGAAACATTATCCCCCTTCCCCACTTTGTCTGCTCTTGTGGTTCCATATTTCCAAGTGAGTTTTTCTTCTAAATAAGCCCAGTTTGCGCGTCACACATACTTTGAATCACACAGAAGCAAAATAATAGACAGAAACAAAAGTGAAAGCTAACCCAGCCAAACCAGAAGTAGCACTACACATGATATTTATTGAGATGTAGGCCTTTATGATCCCCTACTGGACCATTTGAGCCTTAATGTTAATTTCCCCCTACTGTCAAGGCAACTGTAATATGCTTGGAAAGTGGAGATTTCACAAGCTGCAATAATGTAAACAAAACTAGAGTCACCTTGTCAGTTTTAGAGACAACATTCATTTGCTAGCAATTATAAATAATTGTTTCACCCCACAGTTAGCCAATATGTTTTTTTTTTTACTGTTAACAACCACTCCTACACTCTTTTGCTAGCTACAGTAGCGCTGTGGTGTCAAACTGTCAACAACAAAAAAATGTGGCGATTACATTTAGTGATTGTGACGCACCTTCCATGCATATTCACTTTCCATGTGTACTGAAGAATAGGACTGAAAAACAACAACTTATTTGCTACTACAAAGGACGTATGATATAGCATACCCATTGGTGGAAATGGAAGAGGGCTGTAGCTCTTGACCTTAACTTAAGTTCCAGTGTTTACAACAACACACAAAATGGTGTAATTATCAGCAGACTGTCCACATTAATAAAGCATATGTGGCTTGTATTCCCAGTCCGCTTTACAGCCTTTGCTTTTGTTCTGCCAAGTATGCAGGTCAGAGGGACACAGCCATTAAGAACTGCCTGCAGCATTTGTTGCTTCTATACTGTGTGATGTGCGCCAGTAGGTGCTGTATGGTTGATTGTTTAGCTTCACTTCAACATCTTCAGAATATTGTGTGACTAGAGAAACAGACCAGGCATCTTTTCCTGCATCCGGTGGAACTTTAGCCTTTACCAAGGTTTTAACAATGCGTTGTTCCTAGTATATAATTTCCAGAAACAACACACAGAGAAAATGCTGTTGGCTAGTGGATGTCTCTATTTGTATGGTCCTGAACCATGTACAGTACATTAATGGTTATATATTATGTACAATCAAATGTACGTTGTACATAGATCTATAATGATGTACTGCGAGATTCTGGAAACTAGCATTAGCACAATCACTGGAAGTCTACAAATACAGTAGCATACTCTAGTGTACCTGTAGACATCCAGTTATTGAGTTCTCTAATCTACCTCTAACTTTCTTCATACTGCACGTAGGGACATACAAATGGTATCCACGAGTTCATCTAACTCTTGGTAAGTAGAAAAGGTATACTACTGGGTAAGTAGTAATTTCCAGAATCTCCCGGTATTCCTTTAAGAAATACATGTTTTCACCATTGTGCGTCCCAAATTTGAGGATTCTGTCAAGGTCTGTTCTTCCAGGGGAAACTAGGTCCTACAAACACTATTTGTGAAAAGATAAAACGTTGGAATCTGCTCTCCGAATTCATGGTCTTTGGGTAAAGACGGTGATATTTGCATCTCTTCCTTGAACAACGTTTTTCCACCAATTTTCTCACCGGGTGAGATATTTCTGATGGAAATCCGTCTGTGCGGATTGCATCCATAAGAGGCAGTGTAACACTGGGTCTCTGCTAGACTTCTCATAGCGGTGTGTCTTTGATCAGTGTTAGTCAGATCCACTGAGATAAAGGTGGCCTGGAGTGTGCACCTGTAACCTGGCTGGAGAGATTGTTCTGCAACGTCAATGTTCATCAACCCAGGCCCCTTTAAATCAGCATGGCCCCCGAGCTGTGTGACTCGCTCTCTACAGGGGATTGGGCCGCAACTCATTTAGATGCATTCTTTCACATTGGTATAGATATCTGTTTGCCAATTCTCCTATAACACACCAGCTGAATAATTATATTGCTTGTTGTTTTTTTTACTCCTCTTAGCACATCAAGAGCTTCACGTTAATGCAGATAATTCACTGTCTCTAAACTGAGGTGAGATGAGAACTCAGTAGTTATCATGCGTCACCTAGAAAGTTGCAGGAAATTGGTACTTTTGACTCATCCTTTTGTGAGTTTATTGTGGAATATACTGTATGACAGAGACACTTTACAGCATTATTATTACTGTGAAATTACTCCTGTAAGTACAGTGTAAAAAGTATTGTTCAAATCAGAATGGTAGATCATGTATTTGATGATACTCTCAGCTACACATTCTGGCGTAGTCATTGGAAACAGAGATATCGTGAGTAAAACAACATCCTGTCTGGTGAAGCAATAAGGCCTTTATGTGCCTTGCTGTTGAAGGCATAAACTGTCTGGCCAAGGTCTAGCTGTTTATTGAGGTCAGCGGTTTAACTTCAAATGGGCTCAACTGCTAGAGCAGAGCTCTCTCAGGGATACAATACATTTCAAGACATTGATCCATGTCTTTGGTAGACAGTCATAAAAGTCATAAATAAAAACAAAAATGTTAGAAAAGGGTATGGGAAGAAATAGTGTTGAATTGAGGTAATGGTACTGTATTGACATTAGTAAAGAAGTGAGTCAAATGTTGACATTGAATAATAACTATTTAAAAAAGCAGAAATCATAGTACTAGGCTTGTGGAAATTACTCACACCAGTAGATATTTCTACTTTCTATGATGATAGATTGTCACGCCCTGGCCATAGAGAGGCTTTTATTCTCTATTTTGGTTAGGCCAGGGTGTGACTAGGGTTTATCATTCTAGTTTCTTTATTTCTATGTTTTCTGTTTCTATGTTTTGGCCGGGTATGGTTCTCAATCAGGGACAGCTGTCTATCGTTGTCTCTGATTGGGAATCATACTAAGGCAGCCTGTTTTTCCACCTTAGTCGTGGGTAGTTATCTTTGTTAGTGGCCTGTATAGCCCTAGTAAGCGTCACGTTCGTTTTGTTGTTTCTTGTTTTTGTTGGCAACATTCCCCAAGAAAGCTAAGGTAACTGAGCTAAACGACTACCGCCCCGTAGCACTCACATCCGTCATCATGAAGTGCTTTGAGAGACTAGTCAAGGACCATATCACCTCCACCCTACCTGACACCCTAGACCCACTCCAATTTGCTTACCGCCCAAATAGGTCCACAGACGATGCAATCTCAACCACACTGCACACTGCCCTAACCCATCTGGACAAGAGGAATACCTATGTGAGAATGCTGTTCATCGACTACAGCTCGGCATTCAACACCATAGTACCCTCCAAGCTCGTCATCAAGCTCGAGACCCTGGGTCTCGACCCCGCCCTGTGCAACTGGGTACTGGACTTCCTGACGGGCCGCCCCCAGGTGGTGAGGGTAGGCAACAACATCTCCTCCCCGCTGATCCTCAACACTGGGGCCCCACAAGGGTGCGTTCTGAGCCCTCTCCTGTACTCCCTGTTCACCCACGACTGCGTGGCCACGCACGCCTCCAACTCAATCATCAAGTTTGCGGACGACACAACAGTGGTAGGCTTGATTACCAACAACGACGAGACGGCCTACAGGGAGGAGGTGAGGGCCCTCGGAGTGTGGTGTCAGGAAAATAACCTCACACTCAACGTCAACAAAACTAAGGAGATGATTGTGGACTTCAGGAAACAGCAGAGGGAACACCCCCCTATCCACATCGATGGAACAGTAGTGGAGAGGGTAGCAAGTTTTAAGTTCCTCGGCATACACATCACAGACAAACTGAATTGGTCCACTCACACAGACAGCATCGTGAAGAAGGCGCAGCAGCGCCTCTTCAACCTCAGGAGGCTGAAGAAATTCGGCTTGTCACCAAAAGCACTCACAAACTTCTACAGATGCACAATCGAGAGCATCCTGGCGGGCTGTATCACCGCCTGGTATGGCAACTGCACCGCCCTCAACCGTAAGGCTCTCCAGAGGGTAGTGAGGTCTGCACAACGCATCACCGGGGGCAAACTACCTGCCCTCCAGGACACCTACACCACCCGATGTCACAGGAAGGCCATAAAGATCATCAAGGACATCAACCACCCGAGCCACTGCCTGTTCACCCCGCTATCATCCAGAAGGCGAGGTCAGTACAGGTGCATCAAAGCTGGGACCGAGAGACTGAAAAACAGCTTCTATCTCAAGGCCATCAGACTGTTAAACAGCCACCACTAACACTGAGTGGCTGCTGCCAACACACTGACACTGACTCAACTCCAGCCACTTTAATAATGGGAATTGATGGGAAATTATGTAAATATATCACTAGCCACTTTAAACAATGCTACCTTATATAAATGTTACTTACCCTACATTATTCATCTCATATGCATACGTATATACTGTACTCTATATCATCGACGGTATCCTTATGTAATACATGTATCACTAGCCACTTTATACTATGCCACTTTGTTTACATACTCATCTCATTTGTAAATACTGTACTCGATACCATCTACTGTATCTTGCCTATGCTGCTCTGTACCATCACTCATTCATATATCCTTATGTACATATTCTTTATCCCCTTACACTGTGTACAAGACAGTAGTTTTGGAATTGTTAGTTAGATTACTTGTTATTACTGCATTGTCGGAACTAGAAGCACAAGCATTTCGCTACACTCGCATTAACATCTGCTAACCATGTGTATGTGACAAATAAAAATTTGATTTGATTTGATTTGAACATTCAAAATAAAAAAAGAAATGTACGCTCACCACGCTGCACCTCGGTCCGGTCTTTTCCCTGACGACGTTCGTAACATAGATAACTGGCTATTCATTAACATTTTGATGCCATTTATCTTATACAAGTTTAATTTAAAAGTTTAGTCAGACATTTAGCAGGCCTGAGTTGATGGCCACTCGTTACATCTTGAAAGCGGTGAAAAGATATTCTGTGAAAGTGCTGGGTTCTTTGAAAAGCATATAATTTTCTAGGTATCACCTTTCAGCAAGCCAATATCAAAATCATATCTAAATCAAAGTAGTTAATGTGAAAGCAGCTAACCTTGAATAAATATCTGTCTTGGGAACTGATCATCCGAAGATGAGCTGGCAAATTGCTGTCTTAACCATAAAGTGCTCAGTTTATGTAACTGGTTTAGCACCAACTTCAGATAACCTTTCCCCACCAAAATGATCCAGTATCTAAATTGCAGTGACTCTGGTGTGAATTAGTGATGGGCATTCCGAGTCTTTTCGGTGAGACGGATCTTTTGGCTCCTTTCAACTAAAAGAGCTGTTAATGTGCCTACCAAACAGCTCTTCATTCAATAGTGCTTCAAACTGACATATAACCATGAAAAATGTCACATTCCTGAAGTAAAACCTGAAATTAGTTCAAATACATTTTGCGGCAGGTAGATTAGCAGTTAAGACTGTTGGGCCAGTAACCAAACGTTGCTGGTTTGAATACCCGATCTGGCAAAGTGGAAAAATCCTCCATTCTGCCCTTGACCACGGCAGTTAACCCCCAACAACAACTGCTCCCCAGGCACCGATGACTCCGATTAAGGCAGCCCCCTGCACCTTTCTGATTCAGCCGGGTTGGGTTAAATATGGAAGGCACATTTCAGTTGAATGCATTCAGTTGTACAACTGACTAGGTGTCCCCCTTTCCCATTTTACCTGACAAAATGATTAGATTGCCTCACTACTTATTGTTCATATATTGTTCATGCAGTGAGGAATTACCATCTTCAGAGTATGTTTTTTATAACTTATCTACAGATAATGGTTGTCTCAAAAAACGGTAGTAGCAGTATGTAAAAAAATGGCTCTTTCACCGAAGCAATTCGGTTCCCAGATGTTCACCAAAAAGAGCAGTTAAAAAAGAGCAGGTCGTTCACAAACAACCCATCACTAGTGTGAATGAATGTATGTATCTCACCACTCCCTCACAGTTCCACTCTATTCTCCATTCTGGTTGGATGATGAGTATGCTTGACTGAGATTTAGTCAAATGGCAGTCATAGATAGAGTATATGTGCCACCTCAACCCTAACCGTTTCATTTCCTCCCGCTCTCAGCTCATTATAAACCACTCCACTGTCATTTATATCCTCTTCCTGTCACCTGAAAGGGTGACAAAATATGTTGGATCTTCCTGTACATTATGGATGACACAGTTAGACTTGAATCATATTCCCTCAATCACAGGTCCATGAATTGACAGTTCAAACAGTGTGATCCCTCTGCATGACATGTTGTAGCGAGCCTTATATCATGCATCATAGTTTTCTCCTCTCAAGTATGACTGAGTTGCATATTGGCTATCAGTCTTTACCCCGTGTCCTCTCACCCCATCACACAACCATATCATACAATGGCACATTTTCAAATACAGATATTCCACGTTGCAGCTTTACTACATGAATCCTCTTGCCAAATGCAGTAAACATCCCCAGGTTGTAATCTTGATGTTGTGGTCTGAACCTTGGGAGCTACAATAACAGTTCTTTAACGTCAAAATGGCAAAGCACATTGTGTTCTCTGCTGCTTTAATGTAGCTTTGCGACATACAGTACAATGGATATACACAACCAATAACTGTAATGTCAACAAGAGTAATGGTGTTATTAAATGCTTATAAATATATAAAGAGATGTTTGCCTTTGATTTATTCCATTAATTGTGTTGAGCGACTCCATACGTCTTCACATTAAATGTAGCGGACGTAAAAGGATGGTTTCAGAGATGGCCAGGGTCCTTAAGGAGTCTAGTTCTGAATACTTAATAGAAAGCAGAGTAAATATTGGTTTGTGGGAACAGTCTTACTTTACTGATACATAAAATGCTTAATTTCACATGCATTATGTAGTGAGGGAAGGAATGAGAGCATTGCACCGTAAGTCTGCCTTGCGCTCTGTCCGGTCAGTGACCCCAGAGACCCGCTACTGCCGACAGAACCAAGCAGGAGACAGTCATCGCCCGCTGGCTGTGTTTGCGGTTGGCTCTTAAACTCATGTGAAATTGATGCGAAGTGGACATTGATCCGTGTTGAAATGGGACGCCAGAAACAAATGGCAAAATCATTTCTTATCCTATGCAACACACCCCGGCTGTGTCCCCAGTGTCGAGCGAGTACGGCAGCTCAAACATGCTTATTGAAGGTGCGTACCACGGAGTGAAGGGTCCCCAAATAAGTGCTCTCCACTGGGCTTCATGGAGCTAAGGTATGCTAAGCATGGAGGTGAAGGGGGTTAGCTGTGTGCACTCACTGGTCTGATTCTCCCTCCCCTCAAGGGATCTCTGGCATGAGCAGAGATGTTCTGCCCTGTCACTCCTTCCATCAGGCACCTTTCGTCCCACATGGCAGACTGGTCTCATAGACTAGACATAACATAGTAAATACAAATCCGGGACACTCAAATTAGTATGATATGTTATGTTTGGTAGGGTTACATAAGATAGAATGTTACTTAAGGCAAAATCAAAAGAAGGGTGCTTGGTCAGGGTGGATGGGCAGGCGCATAACGTGAACGTCTAGCAACCCTAAGGTTGTGTGTTCGAAACTCATCACATACAACTTTAGCTTTTTAGCTAATTAGCAACTACTTAGTATGTTAGCTAATCATTCCCCTAACTCTAACCTTTCAAATTAACTCCTAACCTTAACCCCTAGCCCAGCTAACATTGTCCAGCTAGTTAACATTAGTGTTAGTCACCTAGCCACCCAGCTAACGTTATCCAGGTAGTTAACATTAGTGATAACCACCTAGCCACCCAGCTAACGTTATCCAGCTAGTTAACATTAGTGTTACCCAGCTAACGTTAGCCACAACAAATTGGAATTCATACATTTCACACTTTCTGCAAACATATCATACGAAGTGGATGATGGACATCCACAAATGAATACATACCATATGAAATGTAACATATCATACTAAATGGAGTGTCTCTGATTTACATACAGAATAATATGAAATACTCTGAGACCACATTGCACATGGCCAAGCAAACAGCTGTGGAGATGAACATATAGCTCACATTCAGTTTTTTTGTCCTCATTTAATCTGAGATGTTTTTTACTTTTATGCCATTAAACTCCCTGAAAAGAGTGATAATCATGTGCATGGATTTGACATTCAATTCCATTGTCGCTATATTTGATCTATTCACTATTGACCAATGATCCAATAAACCATGTTCTGTCATCCACATTCCTATCCAGTACCCTGTAAGATTCCAAGAACCGGTATATTTTCTTGATTGTTTGTCCATTGTAGTGTACACTTTTATCTGAAATGTGGCGTTGCTGAAAAGAGCCAGGCCATTGTGTTTACGCTCACATGGGGAGGACGTCATGCAACAGAGACCACAACAACTGGAGTCTTACGACGACACATCCCGCCCCTGCCAACATGTACTGTAGAGCGCTGTGTAGAAGCATTAACAGAGGCTATCACCGTGTATGGCCGAGCTCTCCGACGGAGCCTCCATTGCCAGAGAGCAATGATGCGACTTGCTTGAAAGTGAGCGTTTATGTGATGAGCCCTGTATCAGCAGGCAGTAGATGATAATCTCGCCGAGTCGACACTGGAAAGGATAATCAACCCGCTTATGGCTATCATGAGAGAGGACAACGTAACGGGAAGGGGAGGCAGAGCCTCTTTAATTATTAACATGCTGGCTCTGGTCTCCTCTGTGTGGGCAGCATTAACCTGCTGCTGGGCCATTCACAGATGGAGAGGTAGAGTGCCATGCCCCTAATGGTCTCGGCAGAGTGGCAGCTAGCACTCAGGCCACAGAGAGAACCCATTTTCATGATCATTATTACAGCAGTACCTTCTGGATGTAAATGGTACATTCAAGCAGGGAGAGATTTGCCAGTCTGCCCATCTTTAAACTGGACATTGCATCTCCCCTCTCGTTACAAGAGCACGGCTCTTTGTTTTTCGAAGACGTTAAAAAGTAGGAGGATCTGGCTATCCCGTTTTCTCATTTGACCTAATGCCTCTTTTATTGGATTTTGTAGCACTTTGCAGTGGCACTCCTCACATAGGTCTTATTGAATACAGTTGTGGACCAAGAATATTCACGTAAAAAAACAAAACAAAGACCAAGGTAAATGAATAAATAACCTAGCTGAAATGTTGAAGAATATATTGCCTATGATTGTATCTTCTCCAAATACCTCTACATCCTACTATCAATGTTGGAGTGTGTCATATTTTGCTATTGTGTGGAAACAATATGATTTATCACCTCTGTTCGCTACATGGTGTGTGCTTGCTTGGTCTGTGAAGAAGGCAGATAGCAATTGACCAGAATGTCTCAAGATAATAGCAGATTCTGAGAACAATAATTGAGTTGCTTTTGCCAGTTGCACTGCAATGACCTGCTATTGCTACAAACCGAATGTTACAACACAAATGCTTGGCATACACTTCTGAATAGGTTATATTTACTGACAACTTTATGTTCAAAAGGATACTGTGTTGTCATACGAGGAAACGCAACCTCTGATAGAACACTTATGGCTGGCTGAATAGAGGTTCCTCTGGTACAGTTGACACAACACAAAGGTCTAACGTCATTAAACACCACGGAGGGCTTTTATAATCAAATGAGAGCATGAAAAGGCAAGACAACTGTTTCCATATGTTAAAGAAACGCATAAAAGTGATTTTGAAAATAACAGACAGGATGTAGAACACGTGTATTTACCCTGTGTGAATTAATGAATGAGGGATGATTAAAAAAAATCCAAGAAGAAAGCAAAATAAGTGCTGCTCTATTTGAATATATAGTCCTAATGATCTTATCCCTGCATGCAGTGCTTCCCACTGACCCATTATATGATGAAGAATAATTAGACTATTAGGGATTTCAGCAACAAGTTCTAAGATTGCAAAGGTAAGCTATACAGTACCTGGTGGTACCTGTATCACTGACTTAAGAGTAAGTGAGCACATAACCTTCCTGACATCACTAGGGGCCCAGCCATAGGCTCTACACTAGCGCTATAGGGCAGCAGCAGAAGAGGCTGATTGATGGGAGGAGTTATAGAAGGACAGGCTCATTGCAATGGCTGGAATGGAATCAATGGAACGGAGTCAAACACGTTGTTTCCATGTGTTTGGTACCATTCCATTGATTCCTTTCCAGCCATTACAATGAGTCCGTCCTCCTATAGCTCCTCCCGCCAGCCTCCTCTGGGCAGCAGGTGGTCTCTCCTCTCCCCAGAGATGAATCAGTCTGGACATGGGGATGGCAGTGGTCTATCACATGCTCAGAGCAGCAGCAGCAGTAGATAGCGTGGCCCTGTCTGCATGTCTCTGTCTATCAGTCAGAATATTGACATAAATAGCAGTCAGGAGGTCCTTTGTTGCAAATGGTGGCAAGTAAAATACAATGAAAATCCCCAAAGTAAGAAACAAGGCGAAGAGGAGAAACATGAAACCCCCAGCGACAGCTCAATTATCTACACATCAATCAGCAGGGATGGGATTGGTTGGTAGACCGATGGATGTGCAGGGAAGTTTTGTGTTGGATCGATGGCCCAGCAGACAGTTTTCAGACAATCAACTCTACCATCAACACCAATTCCACTTCCCAGTGTTCTGCGTGTGTAATGTTGTGTTACTTAACATGCCGCTGAGTGCAATGTCAAGTCTTATGGCCTTCCAGACGCAGTGCCCTATCACAACAAAATAACACATTTACAAAAGGAGCCCCCGTATTGTTATTCATTCAGCTCTGTTCAAAAGGCAATGATTTCCCCCATAATAACCTCATGTCAAAATGACTGACCAAAATGTCCAATCAATTATCTTGTCCTTGTTTTATTTCTTCAATACAATCCCATATTTAACCTTTTCAAAAAGTACCGTACAAGATGTGAATAGTAAGAACTGTCACTGGTTCACCAAATCATTGCCATATTATTCGACATGTTTCTTTGTAACGCATCATATTGATGCATACTTCCAGACAGTGTGTGGGGCACATAAATAGAATGATTCCATTTCTATGGTGTGGGGTTCCATATTCATTGTAGAATTTAGCTGACATCAACAATGGAAGGCGCTTACCAGGAAAAAGTACTCTAATTATTTGAGTACTTGTACACAACTATTCAAATATCATTACCAATTCACAGTTGTGATAGGTCCATCCGTTCGGACTAAACCACGATTGGCCGAGCTACATTTCACCACGATTACAGATCAGTTCATGGACATTAAAACCAGTAGATAGGAATATGTGGATGATGTCAGCGCTATGGGAAAAATCCCGATGGCGCACGAAGCCAGAAGTATTTTAATTTGAAGTACGCCAAATTGCCGAATGGGGCTGAATGGCACCAACATTTTTTGCTAAGGATCATGGTCGATGTAGTCATTTTCATACTGCCTGAGAGAGTCAACCAGGAGCATCCTCGTAGTCTGCCGGCTCATGATTGGTTTGTGTCAGCACGTGGTCCTGTGTGACAACAAATGTAGTAGTCAGAATGAATCACTATTTATTTAAATATCTAGACTTGAAGTGAAGTTTATTTGTATATTTTTTGTCCGTTCTGGTGATCGTAATTTGCATAGGCTTTCTAGGGCAGACCAGGGCTTTTGGCACCGCTAGGTAGCTATGCTGTAGTTGACCAGCAGAGCTCATGGCCGGACACTGGGGGCCTGGATCAGTTACATCAGATCAGGTTTAAAAGTAATTAACCCAAAAATGGTTTGGTTGTTGGGGCTTGGTTCATTGAAGTCTTCAGTTACAGCACTGCATGTCTAGGAACAGAGATTTCACATCAGTCTCCAATGTTATTAACATCCCAGTGACCCTCGATTTGAAAACATCAGTCTCAAGTCGCTCCCTTTTGTACATCACAGAATAGACACGGGTGCTTTTAAGCATGAGTAATTTTCCGTGTGCAGCATTTTATCATGGTCTCTGTTTTCTGTGACCTCGGGCATCTCTACCTCTGTCATCACAGTTGTCTTTCCGTTCATGACTATTTCTGATATGGGGAGCTCCATTTTAATTTCAAATTGAACAAATATCCCATGTCTCTATGTATTAGTCACCATCGACGCATCGGTTCTGACTTATTATTAGTCAACCTTACTCATGCAGGAAGATCCTTCCATCTACAGTGGTTAGGAGAGGAAGTGTTTAGGAGATGGCGCCATTATTATTCACAACCAGCACAGCCGTTATCAAAAGCCCATCTCAGCCAATTTGAAGTCCCCAAGATGTTTCCTGCCTCCTTCATCAAGGGAAAAATGTCAGGCTGCTGTGGCTCGTGCTGATGATGAAGAGCAAGATAAGGGTAGAGCGAGGCGACACTGGAAAGAAGAGTACAAGGGATAAACTGGAAGGCCTGAAGGGAAGGCAAGAAATTACTGCAACTCAAGTTGTGTTTGTGTTGATGATGCGGGTGACTTAAACTCAGTAAACTTTGATTCATTTTGAACCCCGTAGTCCTGTCAATTCTTGCATGATTTTTTTTTTCAGTAGGATATTTAGCTGTGCCCCATGTGTTTTTATCTCCGTTCTAAATCGTAGTGACCTTACTTAAAAAGTTGAATAAATTGTTCTAGTAAATAAAGACAATTGGATTGGTCTAAACGGTGGAGGATTAGAGGAGCAGCAATGAGTACACCTTTTGAGATAAATACCCTCTTAAGGATGAGATCAATCTGCCTGCCACATGGGCAAAGTCTTCCCTATCAAGTTCTTACAGTTAACATTCAAGGTGTCCTGTTTGGAATGTTGCTCTGCACTCTGCACATAATCAAGAACAGCAGGTGGTGATGGAAATACGTATCTCAACATCAGTAGCAATCATCTCCGTTGACACGTCCTAATCAGTCATCAGGCTAAATGGTGCTAATAAATGCTTACCGGAATCAGGAAGAATCATGATTACTCATGCTGTAAGGTCTTGGGGGATATTAATGGTTCAGACATTTGTTGTTTGTAACTTGATTTTAAGGTCACGGTTCAGTTTCTATCTCTGATGATAAAGATGATAACTACATACCTGTATGATATGTTAAGGAGACACAAATGGCTTGCTCTTGCCATCTGGATACTGCTTTCAAGAAATAAGCAGGTGAATTGTTGGTCCATGTCTTCATGCACCTCTAAACCAGTGGAGGCTCCTCAGAGGAGGATGGGGAGGACCATCCTCCTCAGTGAATTTCATAAAAATAAATTAAACATTTAAAACGTTAGCCTTTTTAGATACAATTATATTAAATATATTCACATGTCCCAAAACAATTGATTAAAACACACTGAAGGTCTCCAGTAACCTCAGCAGCACTCTGTAGTGTAACACCATGGTATAGCCGGAGGACAGCTGGTTTCTATACTACTCTGGGTACATTGACTTTAATACAAAACCTAGGAGAATCATGGTTCTCACATAGACTTACACAGTAGTTATGGCAACTGCATAGTGATGTCCTCCAATCAGAGCTCTTGCAGCATGAATTGACATGTTGTCCATCCAACCAAAGGATCAGAGAATGAATCTAGTACTGAAAGCATAAGCTACAGCTAGCTAGCACTGCAGTGCATTACATGTGGTGAGTAGTTGACTCAAAGAGAGAAAGACAACAATGGAACTCTTCCAACTCAAGGTAAGCTTATGGTTTTATACATTTATTGCCATCGGGGCCTGTCATGCCAAATAGTGTCCCTCTCTACGTCACAGTGGGATTCGATGAGTTCTAACTTCTGTTGCTAGGGCTGTTGCTAGAACTTGCAATATTCTGACCGGATTACATAATTAACCAAAGCGTCCGTTGCTATGCTGGTTGCTTGGCTCTATTTTACCTCGTGGTTGACATTTGAGAAAGCAAGAATATTGTATTTATGCTAAGCTTCTAAAAAGGATGATGCGGGCAGTTCTAGTTCTATTTCATTTTAATTTGTAAAAATCTAAATAACTTCACAGGATCTTCATTGTAAAGGGTTTAAACACTATTTCCCATGCTTGTTCAATGAACTATGTTGACCATGACATTAATGATGTAGGCTGTGTTTAGCAGTTATGATTTTTATTTAACTAGGCAAGTCAGTTAAGAACAAATTCTTATTTACAATGACAGCCTACCCCGGTCAAATTGTGCACCACCCTATGGGACTCCCAATCACAGCCAGATGTGATGCAGCCTGGATTTGAACCAGGGACTACAGTGGTACCTCTTGCACTGAAATACAGTGCCTTAGACCACTGCACCACTCAGGAGCCCTGATATGAAGGTTTGGTTTGGAAAGTTTTTTTTGCCTGGTAACAGACAGCTGATGTGGTGTGCACTGAAGTCCACAAGCAAAGGGAAAAGGTAAGAGTAGGAGAGCATGTAGATGTGAGAAGTAATTATACAGCGACCAAAGGGTTCATGCTGTTTGTATGTGGCTGCTATGAAAGGGAACTGTGTTTGCGTGTGATCAGGGGTGTAATCATCCTGCCGATTCTGTTGAAAAACGTTTCTTAAAACGGAAGCAAACTGTACCAAAAGGGGATAAACATACCCAAATTTGTCCAATAAAGAAAGAAACTCTTATTTACAACTGTGGGACTAATGATTACACCCTAGATCATCTAGATGCATGCAAGAGTGTGGCGGTATTGAATGTGTCAATGTCTGTTACCTTGATTACTAAAATGTATCTCGACCTGTGCACCTAAGTTGTAAAGTTTCATTCATAGGCTAGGTTGTAGCAACCTCATGATGGGGATAGGGAAAATTAGAGTATCATGTAGTAGCCTAAACCTCTCGATGTTACATTGAGCTGGGGGAATGGAATATGAAGGACAGTCATTCATACTGTAATAGAAATTTGGCCATGCTAAAAAATAATAATCGCACTCCCTCATCTTAAACAGCTCTACGCACTACACAGCATATAATAGGTCAGAGTTACATTCATCTCCCTATGAATTCAGATCTAAGAATGGGATGCAGAATGTTTGCTAGTAGTGTTTCACTGATTGAACATTGATAAACAAGACAACCATGATTATAGACACCATAGTCCATTATTATTGGTGAGCTCCTCACTAAACTGTAAACCATTCATTCTTCTGCACAGTGTTGGAATGGCAGGAGCCATGATGAAATGCCCTGGATTTCTGCATATCCTGTGAGGAAGAGGCTGTTGTCATATGTGTTTGAATTTCATTGACGATTGCACAGAGCAGCTCTCTGGATCTGGCCTTGGAGCACAGCCATATGCTGGTGATGTACAGCCAATTCAGACTGGCCGTCTGCTCCAAGGCTCTGGGGGCTACACGCACCTGTGTCTCTGTGAAAAGGTCTGGAGCCCATTCAAATGACATGTTGTGGGATGACCAGAGGGTAGTGCTTTCCTGCTCTTGAGGTCTGTAAGCGCTGTGGCAAGGTGTGGTTTGGAAATGTAGACCCGTTACTATGAGACATTATTCCTAATATCGATTCATATAAGATGCTGTATATAGCCACTTATCCACTGTATACAGTATGCATAATTTTTTTTCGATCTATAAAGAGGGGGCACAAACCATAATGCAACCTCTGTCTAGCTGTAATGATGTCACTGAACATATTGGATTGAATGGCATTTCAATATCCTAAAACCCTTGTAGTGTTAAATGCTATTTAACAATCTACATTTGATAAACCTGACTGACTTTATTTGATATTATATTAAAACCATGTGCAAATCAAGTATTACGTGTTTAGCTGTCTAAGATCAAGAAATACTATATTTGATTTTGTCCGACCGTGATTTGATTTGAAATGGTTATGAGAGGCGAAGGGAAAAAAAGCAAGTGTTCTTTAATAACTTTGTAAAATATATGAAATCCCATACAACGCATACAGTTTAAAGGGGAATTTCACCCTGGAGGAATCAGGGCTTGTTTTCATCATGTTGGAGGCATTTCTAGGTCAGTGAGATGTGTTTCACACATAATTGTCCAGGAGGAAGGCAGGTCTGGGCTTCCGCACTGAATGATACACTCTATGGTGGCTTCCGGTGTATTCACCCTTTCATGCAGTGTAACGGTTTTCTAGGTGTGAAGGAGAGTCGGACCAAAATGCGGCGTGGCTATTGAGATTCATGTTTAATAAAACAACGTAAACACGAATCAATACAAAAACAATAAACGTAACGTGAAAACCGAAACAGCCTAAACTGGTGCAAACTAACACAAGACAGTTACAAGGACACTAAGGACAGTCACCCACAAAATACTCAAAGAATATGGCTGCCTAAATATGGTTCCCAATCAGAGACAACGATAAACACCTGCCTCTGATTGAGAACCACTTCAGACAGCCATAGACTTAACTAGAACACCCCACTAAGCTACAATCCCAATACCAACACACCACATACAAAAACCCATGCCACACCCTGGCCTGACCAAATAAATGAAGATAAACACAGAAATACTTCGACCAGGGCGTGACATGCAGTGAGTTCCAAATATCTCTAACGGTCGCCCCAGTGTGAGTTTTTTTTTATGCACGTGATGTTAGAATGTTTCTAACTCTTCTCAGCCGAGAGTTAGAAAATATGACAGCTTGTGTTGCGTCAATCCTTCCTCAGTTAGCCCTAGGACAAATGTAGCCTACATTTTCCCAGTTAGAATGATTGTGTTATGCTATAGATACTTCTGTGAATATTGGAACATTGCAACCAAAAATAAACTGCTCACATTCTGGACATAACTTTGTAAGGACTGCGTTTGCGTAAATAGTTTCTAGAAAAAGTGTGGCCAGCTCAAATGCTGATTGTTGCATCATTCGAAACTGGCCGTTCTAAATAAGTGCTCTAACTGAGCGTTCTAATCACACGGTTGTGATCGTAGCTTCAGGGACCACTGTAGAACGATCACAGCCATGTGATGGTACGTACGTGTGAAAGGGTTAATGGGGTGATGTCTGAAAATAAATGTAGTCCTGCTTCATGTTATAGGCTATTTATTTTTGTTATTTAACCTTTATTTAACCAGGTAGGCTAGTTGAGAACAAGTTCTCATTTACAACTGCAACCTGGCCAAGATAAAGTAAAGCAGTGCGACAGAAACAACAACACAGAGTTACATATGGAGTAAACAAGTGTACAGTCAAAAAACACTAGCAACTGGTTGCAATGCATCCTCTTCAACACTATTGCCTCAACTCTCTTTACCGCCCCCAATTAGTCGATCCGCTGCACACACCTGATCCCTGACACCTCGACCTCCTTCACCCTAACAGGGCCCTCAAGGAAGTCTGGAGTATGATCCCCACCACAGTTGCAACATTTTAAATTCACAGATTCTTCAATATCATACTTCTGTCTGCAAACATTTGACACGTGACCATATCCTTTACAATTTCCACACAAATGCTCTCACCGCATACCTCACATATCCAAGATTCACATATTCAGGTAGTCTCCTCAAACAATAATATCGACAGGATTTTCTCTTTCCATCCATTTACCATACAGGTCAGGCGACATGCACTGACCACTCCTGGGATTTTCTGACTAAGGTACTCATCTGTGAACGACCGCCTTGATTCGGTCTTATGTAGCAAAATGTTTTTATCATTGGATAAAAGCAGAGACAGAGCTACAAACTGGTATTTCATACCCTGCATTTGAGTAACAATGGGAAAGTAATTCTGCTTTGGAAGTTGATCAACTTGTAACCTCACTTTTGAGAAAATGGCCCTCGAATGTTTTGCTACCTATTGGAGAGCTCTTCGTCTGCACCCATTCAGCATCGTTCACACCCTCTTAAGCTTTAACTAGACCAATCTCTTTAAGGGTTGATCCGAGCGTTCTGTCCTAACAATAGTCAAGCACTCAAGCTAACTGGCTAACAGTTGTCACAGTGACATTCTATTAAAATGGACACTTGCATAGTGAAGTATTTTGTTAAGACATGTAGCTAGCTAAACAATTAACCATAATCACAATTCATGACATTACTACCATGCATGAATCTGCAGCAATGTTAGCTAGCTAACATTAGGCTATAACAAGCAAAGCAAATAGCTCTGAGATACGAATAATAAGATCTGCTTCTAGGCACCTTGATTGAATCTTTTGTTCATTTTTGTTCCATTCTTTGATCCCACTATTTTCCATTCATTATCACACACTACACTTGCCGCACTTTCGGATTCAAGCACAGTCGCCATTTCCTCCTTCTACCTATCTGGAGTCATTCCACAGTGCCCTGCTGAAAAATACCCCAAAGTGTTTTGGGTACACAAGCACAGGCAGCTCAATTCTGATCTTTTTTTTTTACACTAATTGGTCTTTTGACCAGTCAGATCAGTTCTGAAAAATATCTGACTTGACTAAGACCAATTAGTTGGAAAAATATCAGAATTGGGCTGCCTGTGTAAACACAGTCAGTGAGGCTCAGCCTACAACCATGTAGAACACACAGGAGGCTGCTGATGGGAGGACAGTTCATAATAATGGCTAGAACAGATGGAATGGCATCCAACAAATGGAAACCATGTGTTTGATATCATTCCACTCATTACAACAAGGTCGTCCTCCCCAATTAAGATGCCACAAACCTCCTGTGGTAGAACAGGGGTCTGCAACCCTGTTCCTGGTTAGCTACCCGTCTGTAGGTTATTTCGCTTCAACCCGTTTTAACTAACCTGGTTCCGCTTATCAACCAGCTGTGCAAGATTAAGGTTGGAGTGAAAACCTACGGGACAGCAGCTATCCAGGAACAGGGTTGGAGAGCCCTGATTTAGAACCACCATAAAATAAATATGGATATTTTCCATCAATCTTTGAAATTTGTCTGCCCTTATGGATTCACAGAATACGTGTATAAGCTGTACAGGGCTCTGTAGCATCAAACAGATGCTAGATATTCAGATATCCAAAGAATGTTTGTCTAATTCTAAAATACAGGGGAATGTTCACTATTTAACGCTAACTCAAGAGAACTGGGTATTCAACAAGAATGTTATGGTAAAAGTGACATACACATAAAATAGTATGAACAGTGTAGTTCAGTGTGTCTCTGGTGTAGAGACACACAAGTGCAGAGAACTGTAGCTACAGATTGTTACACCAGATAATGTTATTCACCCAATATTTTTTGACATGTCCATTTCAAGTCTTCTCTCATTGATCGAGACAGGTGGGTGGCCACCCCAAAGTGCTCCATGTCATGATGACAGAGACCTGTCTCGATCAATGAGTGAGAAGACGAAATAAACACGATAGCAGCACACATTGTTGGATTACTTTACGGAGCAAAACAATTATTTATTACAATAACAGAGCCTTTTCTAAATTACAACTGACCCCCTGCAACTGGACACGGACATTTTATGCGACTCCCCGAATCGAGGATGACGACAGCATCGCCAAGGTTAGTCAAAAAGAATGATCTGTGCTACACAAAACAGCACCTATCCTGTAACTCCCAGTAATGAGAACTGGTCATGAGGAAATTGCCATTCCAAAGAAACATACAGTAAGTTCAGGGAATACTTGTAAAGCTGTGGGAGGAGTGTTGTCATGATCTAACTGCCATTCAGCTTCTCATGAATCATCTGCTTGAAATCCAGCATAATGTCTAATCCCTCAAGAGGGATACAGTTCTGCTACAATGACACACGCAGGCAAAATACATTCTGTTTCTGTATTTAGGATTCACTCCAGGAAGAAAACCAGACACCACATGTTTTTTTTCTTCTGTAAGACAAAAAAACAAAACAAATGATACAGTTTGAAAGCGTGCCAGCATAACATTAGGGTAGACTAGTTGAACATGCACAGACACAGATATTACATAGATATTACACAGATATGACATATACAACAACATCTTGCCTAATAGAAAGAAATATGGCATAACCCTCAACCTTTGAGTGACCAGACCATACAAATGAGTGTAGGTAGGAAGATTGTATCTACCTCCAGCCATGTCTATCAGGCATGCTTAGGCAAGTATTTTTTTTATAGTTAAAACCAGCTTCAGGTTGTGAGATTTACAACAGTAAATTGTTGTATTATTGTTTCTCCTTACTGTTTCCTAGTAAACTTAGCCAGCTAGGCAATACTTGTTATTGACATCTGATTGGAATACTATCTTGCATCATGCCTATAATTTTGTGAGATTGAAATGCATCCACGGTAATTATATAGCTAGCAAGTAAAGGGTGAGATGAGGATATACTGTTCCGTGAGGGGTTAGGGCATCACGTGGACAGTGTGTAAGTATTCCTATTGTTTCATGACAGAATGTATTTTTGTTTTTCATGCAAGATGTCATTTTGTTTATGGACATATTGTACCCAGATAGTAAAATGACTTACAGTTGCTGATGTTACACGCTTGCGAATGCGATGCGTGGCGCATAACAAGTAAGCAGGCGCCAGGTTAACTAGCTAGCCAAATCCAGTCATGTGCTAATGTTTGCTGGTAAACTTAGCTTTATGTAGCCTGGCGAAAGTAAACACAACACAGGACAAACTCTTTTGGGATGGTTTATTCTGTCAAAGCTTAAAAATGTAAAATAGGATAATAGTAGAAGGGAAATCACTGCAAGTCACCATAAAGTCCAAATCACAATCAAAGGAAATAAATCTGTTAGTAAAGTGGATAAAAACAATGAGTACAATAAGTACAAAGTGAAATGCATAAACGGTAGTGGCTCTGCTTTCTATAGAAGCATGACCATCTGGCATAAATATTACAAAACAAACTCTTAGAGTAAGATAACAATTATTATTTACCCACCTAAAGTAACGTTGGACCCACGAAGGATTTCAACAGCTCTCCAATGGAATTGCTTGCTCTCACACACTGTGCATGCACAATCCCATAACTGCTTGCACACCTCATTTATGAATCTCTTAAAGGGACAGTGCCGAATACAGCTACGCGCTTTTACCATCTGGCTACATTTAGGTGGATGGTAACTAGCCATATATATGACTAAAAAGAGAAGAGATCTCAGATTGTAAAAGCTCTTCTCTTTTTAGTCATAGATATGGCTACTGGTAATTGTTAGCTAAATTTCCCCCCACTGTAACACATGTATGTTAGCCAGTGATACACAATATGGGTTGCAGTAGATATACTAAAGTTAGCTAGGTGGCTTGCAGGAAAAATAACTTACTGGAGCTAGGCACCATATTTGTCATTTGTCTTCCTCCTGGGCATGTATGTGTGGAACACATCTCACTGTCCTAGAAATGCCCCAGACATGATGAAAACAAGCCCAGATTCCCTCAGGGTGAAATTCCCCTTTAATATAGTAATGACTATATGCAGAGTCAGGGTGAAATTTCCCTTTAAATTACAAGGCAATTCTGACATAGCATTCACAATCTAGGCATACAGATCCGAAGCCAGTTTGGAATTCAATAGTGACTGTTGCAACCGAGGACAGACGATTTTTTACTGATAAGCGTGTCAGCCCTCTGCGGTCCCCTTCTGTGAGCTTGTGTGGCCTATTACTTTGCAGCTGAGCCGTTGTTGCTCCTAGACATTTCCACTCCACAATACTAGCACTTACAGTTGACAAGGACAGCTTTAGCGGGGCAGAAATTTCACGAACTGCCTTGTTGGGAAGGTGGCATCTTACGACGGTGCCACGTTGAAAGTCACTGAGCTCTTCAGTAAGGCCATTCTACTGCCAATGTTTGTCTATGGAGATTGCATGGCTGTCAGTATACTCCCTCTCCGGCTTCTAGGTCATCGGGCTGCTGATTATCCCCCACACTTGTCACCATTGCTCGCGCTCCTGCACCTCATGACACTCACCTGAACTCTATCACCTCCTTCACCTCCTCCATCTTCCCTATATCTTTAATTCCCCTTGGTTCTTTCCTCAGGTGTTATTGACTCTGTTGTTTGTGTTTCGTGTTAATTTATTAAAGCCCTTACTCCCGTTACTTGCTTCCTGACTTTTAGCGCGATTGTTACACTGGCTGTGTTTTTGATTTTATACATCTTTCAGCAACAGGTTTGGTTGAAATAGCCGGATCAACCAATTTGAAGGGGTGTCCACATACTTTTGTGTATATAGTGTATAATGTTTAAGAGTCAAGAGATGGTGGACTTAACTCCCAGATCAATTCATATTCAATTATGTCAAAAAAATACACTTTCCTCTAAGGATAGACAAGCTTATCTGGAACAGAAATTAATGTTTGAACAGTTGTTGACTGAGTGAGCCACACAATCTCTCTCCTCTGTATTTGGTTTGGCAGTGTGCAAAAACATCAGTCAATTGGGACATTTTACATATGGTGATACAATATGTATTTTAGAGTGCTTCCAAAGCCATTTTCATTAACCAAGTCACCCCAGCCCTTAGATCTTCATTTCCGAGCCTACTGCATTATTATAGGCTTTTGATTTATTCTATATGGTCTGAAAATACATTGCAATTTGTGACCCTGTTACTGCCTCTTGCTATGCACATTCATACCACATCAGCTCTGTAGATGCTTGAGGACTGCTCCTACAATAGCTAGCTACAGACTTAAGACTTCCACGCTTGTGGCAAACTGTTCAACTTTTAAGCCCATCACTTCTGATCGAGACAGAATGCTGCAGCTCCCTCAGTCTAATTGATGTATTGGTGAGCAATGACTTACAGTGGAGAGTTTTGCAGACAGGTCCCTGAAGGGAATATCAAGGAGAACTAATCAATATCGATAGCAACTGCCCAAATTAGAGGAGAAGACTGTAGGGGCTCCCTGCTTAACAGTCTGTAGGCATCAGCCTCTTTGAGTTGGTAGGTAGCAGTGGGATTTTTAATAACATTGAATCCATAAGCAGTGCCTGCAAACCTTGTCGAGTAAAGTTATTAATTGGGTATGAACAATGCCAAGCTGCCATGTGTAGTGTTGTGGGGCACTGGCAATTTAAACAGGGCCCAGCCATTTCCCCTGACAGAAATCCCTGTCCACATTGTTTTAATGCTCGACAGTATTTATCCAGTCTATTGTCAGTCTGAACATACTGACTCTGGTTAACACCCATTGCTGGTACAAATATTTGCTGGTACATCAAATGGAACAGTCAGATGATACTGCACCTCGATTCTGTGAATTAGTGCTATGAATAACCAAACCTGGAGCTTAACATCTCTTTCGAGAGCTCAGTGTTATGGTGAGTGCAGTCTGGATTGCAGCAATTAGAAGGCTTATTTCAGCTGCTCATTATGTAAGGCCAGGATGTTTCTGATAGCCTTGTTAACTGTTGTCAGAGTCCAGCTTTGATCCTCCTCCCCACCTCATATCCCATCCTATTCATTTGGAACACTGTTTGAATTCTGGTCTTCTACAAAGAAGCCATTGCGGTTGTTAGTCATTTGGGATTCTCAGTTGAATTCACACACAGGACTTGGTGTTTTGCAGACAGACATGCTGGCTGTGTTAGTGTGTTGGTGTTGGCTATGTTTTGTTTCCTCCCTGGCTGGCTGCAACACAAGGCAGGCAGGGTGCCTCCCCACAGTTGACCCATTAATCTTCCTGAGGGTGGTAATGATCGCTGTCTAGCTCCCCTCACAGCCTCGCTCTCACACTCAATACTTCCTGTTTGATGTTCAAATAATTAGAGGGGGACTCATCCTAAAGTTCATGAGTCTTGTTAGAGTCATCATATTGAGGGAATGGGGACCAATGTAGATCAGGTCTGTGAAAGCTGCCGTCTTATACAATCAGTCCTACAATAAGGCCTCAAACCTCAGACAATTCTACTTTGTTGAGGTGAAGAGACTGAGAACCACTAAAACAAGTTATGTCGATGAGTGGGGTTGAGATGTTGCGCACTGACTGCAGCCGAGTTTATGTCGGGGTTTACATTTGAGATCTGGCCAGAATGAATGCTTCTGTGCTTGAGGGTTTATTGTTTCTGTATCTGCTCAAAAAGGTCACTGCTCAAAAAGCTGGGCTAGCAATGTTGAGACATCCTACCAAGTTTTTACCGCGAGGCAGAGGGCACTCAATTCAGCTGAACACTTGAACATACCACTTGCTTCCCAGCTAACAACAAATGTTCTCACAACGTTCCCCTAACACTCAGAAAACTGGACACATGGATGTTCTTGTAACATTGCCATGAAACGTGTCTAGAACATTAACATCTTATATTCTGAGAACATGGCAACCACATTCTGTATATGTTTGGTGTGGCATTGATTGAATATTCTCCTAGCCCTCAGAAAACTGGACACGTGAATGTTCTTGCAATGTCCCAAGAAACATGTTTAGAACATACATTTAAGGATATTCTGATTATGTGGTCACCATGATCTGGTTAAGTACTGTTTGACTTTAAGGGAATGTTCTCCTAACTCTAATGCCAAAACATGCTAAATAGGTTCTCATACATAGAATGAAAAACTGGACACTCAAACATCAGGGGAACATTACAGGTATCATTTCAAAAACATTCTCTTTCCCTAGAATTATTAGCTAGGACTTTTTCTACACTCAGCCAACCTTAATATATTTGACAGAATTTACAAAGACCAAATACCAAAATACTAGGTCTCACGACTCCCGCCGAAGTCGGCTCCTCTCCTTGTTCGGGCGGGGCTCGGCGGTCGACGTCACCGGTCTTCTAGCCATCGCCGCTCCACCTTTCATTTTCCATTTGTTTTGTCTTGTTTTTCCCCCACACCTGTTTTACATCCCCTCATCACTCTATGTGTATATTATTCTCTGTTCCCCCCATGTCTGTGTGTGTAATTGTTCGTTACGTGTCATGTGTGAGGCTTCATGCTGGTTTTTCGCCAGGTCTTGTTTGGAACCCGTGGTATTGTACGCTGTACATTATTTGTGTGACGAGTGCGCTCTTCGCTTTTGCCTTTGGCGGGAGTGTCGTTACGCAGTTGTGTCCGACTGTTTTCCTTCTGCCAAATAAAGTGTGCCTGTTCACTCATCTCTGCTTTTCTGCACCTGACTTCAGTTAACCAGTTGCGCACACTGTTGGCACTAGGTTTTACGTCATCATTAATATTAGTCTACATTGTCACAACCACATCTTGCTCTGAGCAATAGTGCAGATACCATTATGTATTTAAATGGGGAGGCAGAGAGCAGTTGAGCCCAGGAGAGGTAATTGAGGCTAAATCTCAACACCCTCATAAACACGAGGCCTTATTAAGCCCCGTCTTCAGACAAGAAAACTATTGCACACTTTTCCTTTGGTTTACTCAACAATATTATGGCTCATGACAACGGTTTGCACACAACAATATTCTAAAAACTGCTCAAATACTATTTCAGTTCATCAAAACGGCTTAGCCATGTGTACTATTTATCATTGCTTTGAGAAGAAGATGTGTTTTTTGTATTACTAAAGATGTGTTTCTGTTATCTAGTTGTATTTTCCCCCTAACAGCCATGGAGAGAACAGCGTCAGAGGTAGGCTGTTACAAAAACATGGTTTTGTTTGGGACATTATCACCAAATGTGTAATTTTGTAAGTAATTATGGTACATGATCAGTTCCCTTTTAGACTAAGAGGTAGACAGGACCCCACAACGCCATATTGATTTTGCATGGGACTTATTTGCTGGCTGAATTAATGTGCAGCGTTGCCTTCCTGACTTATGACCTTTTTGTTTTATCTTTTTAATTGCCCGTCAAGGGAGGGATGACAGTTATAGACACAGGGAAAATTGAAATGTATTATTCCCTGGTCTCACACAAATTGTTCACAAGGTCTGAGCTGCAGAATGGTTCACTGTAAATCTTTATTATAGCAGTACTACGGGACAACTCACAGAGTTAGCCACAACTCTTTTATTAGTGCAAAGTAACAGACCAGTGTGTATCCCTGACTGTTAATACTACCACATTCTGTATTACTTCACTTTAGAGATAGTTTTGAATGTCTTTACTTTGGAGGAAATCTAAAGATAATCATATTTGCAAAAGTTCTACAGCTGCACCTTCAAGAGCATCCTGACCAGTTGCATCACCGCCTGGTATGGCAACTGCTCGGTATCTGACCGTAAGGCGCTACAGAGGGTAGTGCGCACGGACCAGTACATCACAGGGGCCAAGCTTCCTGCAATCCAGGAGCTATATAATATGCGGTGTCAGAGGAAAGCCCATAAAATTGTCAGAGACTCCAGTCACCCAAATCATAGACTGTTTTCTCTGCTGCCGCACGGCAAGCGGTACCGGAGCGCCAAGTCTAGAACCAAAAGGCTCCTCAACAGCTTCTACACCCAAGCCATAAGACTGCTGAACAATTAATCAAATGGCCACCGGACTATTTACATTGACCCTCCCTTTTTGTTTTGTACACTGCTGCTACTCACGGTTTATTATCTATGCATAGTCACTTCACCCCTACCTACATGTACAAATTACTTCAACTAACCTGTACCCCCACACACTGACTCGGTACCAGTACCCCTGTATATAGCCTTGTTATTGTTATGTTATTGTGTTACTTTTTTACTTTAGTTTACTTCTTGAACTGCACTGTTGGTTAAGGGCTTGTAAGTAAGCATTTCATGGTAAGGTCTACATTTGTTCTATTCGGCTCATGTGACAAATACATTTTTGATTTGATTTGATCACAATACATTGTATTGATTAAAAGGAGCGTCATGCAACCATTATTTTAGGTGGGGCACGAAGTAGGTGAGGATGGAGGAGTGGTCAAATCAACGTTTTCTGGCCGAGTACACAGTTTTGCAGATGTTATCGCAGGTGCAGCGAAATGCTTATGTTTCTAGCGCCAACATTGCAGCAATATCTAGCAATACAATAACAATACACACATAATCCAAAAGTAAAACAAGAAAAAAATAACAAGAAATGAAGACACATCAGAACAGGAATTATCAGAAAGAGCAATATCAGAGTCCGGAATATAAATAAATATATACAGTACCAGTCAAATGTTTGGACACACCTACTCATTGCGGGGTTTTTCTTTCTTTTTACTATTTTCTACATCGTAGAATAATAGTGAAGACATCAAACTATGAAATAACACATATGGAATCATGTCGTAACCAAAACACTGTTAAACAAATCAAAATATATTTTATATTTGAGATTCTTCAAAGTAGCCACCCTTTGTGTGTCTTGTTAAAAGTTCATTTGTGAAAATTCTTTCCTTCTTAATGTGTTTGAGACAATCAGATGTGTTGTGACAAGGTAGGGGTGGTATAAAGAGGATAACCCTATTTGGTAAAAGACCAAGTCCATATTATGGCAAGAACAGCTCAGATAAGCAAAGAGAAATGACAGTCCTTTGAAAGTTTCTTCAAAGTCAGTCGCAAAAAAACATCAAGCGCTATGATGAAACTGGCTCTCATGAGGACCGCCACAGGAAAGTAAGACCCAGAGTTACCTCTGCTGCAGCCCAAAGAAATGCTTCAAGTAACAGACACATCTCAACATCAACTGTTCAGAGCAGTTCATGGTTGAATTTCTGAAAGAAACCACTACTAAAGGACACCAATAATAAGAAGAGACATGCTTGGGCCAAGAAACACGAGCAATGGACATTAGACCGGTGGAAATCTGTCCTTTGGTCTGATGAGTTCCAAATGCAGTGTCTTTGTGAGACGCAGAGTAGATGAACGGATGATCTTCGCACGTGTGGTTCCCACCATGATGCATGGAGGAGGAGGTGGGATGATGTGGGGGTGCTTTGCTGGTGACACTGTCAGTGATTTATTTATAATTCAAGGCACAGCATGGCTACCACAGCATTCTGCGGTGATACGCTATCCCATCTCGTTTGCGCTTAGTGGGATTATCATTTGTTTTTCAACAGGACAATGACCCAAAACATACCTCCAGATTGTGTAAGGGTTATTTGACCAAGAATGAGAGTGATGGAGTGCTGCATCAGATGACCTGGCCTCCACAATCCCCCGACCTCAACCCAATTTAGATGGTTTGTGTCACAATCGTCGTATGGAGTAGAAGGTGAGGACCAAAACGCAGCGTGGTTAGTATACATTCTTCTTTATTGAAGAAAGAACATGAAGTAAACTGAACCAAAACAATAAATGAATAACAACCGTGAAGCTATAATAAGAAAACTGTGCTGACACAAGCAACTAACATAGACATAGATAATCACCCACAAAGTACCCATATGGCTGCCTAAATATGGTTCCCAATCAGAGACAACGATAGACAGCTGCCTCTAATTGAGAACCAATCTAGGCAACCATAGACATACAATTTACATAGAAAGGAAACAGCCCCATAAACATACAAAACCCCTAGACAAGACAAAAAACACATACATCACCCATGTCACACCCTGACCTACCCAAAATAACAAGGAAAACAAAGAATACTAAGGTCAGGGTGTGACAGTTTGGGATGAGTTGGACCACAGAGTGGAGGAAAAGCATCTAACAAGTGCTCAGTATATGTGGGAACTCCTTCAAGACTTGGAAAATCATTCCTCATGAAGCTGGTTGAGAGAATGCCAAGTGTGCAAAGCTGTCATGAAGGCAAACGGTGGCTAATTTGAAGAATCTTTGGTTCACGCCTTTTTGGTTATTTCATAGTTTTGATGTCTTCACTATTATTCTACAATGTAGAACAAAAAAATAAAAAATAAAAAAAACCTTGGATGGGTAGGTGTGTCCAAACTTTTGACTGTGTGAATGTTCTGTGAAGACAGAATTGACAGTATATGAATAGAAAAAGGTGTGTACAGCAGCAGTTATATAGGATGGGCCTTCTAGAATACGGTACATACATATAAAGTGACCAGTCGGTCACTTTATATTATTAAAGTGACCAGTGTTCAAGGACTCTATGTACAAAGGGCAGCAGTCTCTAAGGTGCAGGGTATACTGGGTGGTGTACTGGGTGGTATACTGGGTGGTGTACTGGGTGGTGGCCCGACTGTCACCTTTATTCAGATGTACTACCCGTTACGCTAGATGTGGCCATTCTGTAGACCTGCTGAATGCCTACAATCGATTGCCAAATCCTTATAGTCACGTGACGACTCGGTGACAAAGGTTCTGCATTTGAATTTGTTTAAGCTGTTTTCTAGTGACATTTATTTAGATTCATCATAACAATGAGCTAATTATGCACAATTTCTCTCATCAGGACACTGTTGTTCAGAGGAGCTAGTCAACAACACAGCTAACACAATGACTTCAAATTGAAGCTGGAAAGACCGCAAACCAGCTGCACTTCGTTTAGTTTTACCTTTTTTCTACTGATTTATTTGTACATATCCATAGAAATTATGATTCATGATTTTGACTGGCTGAGAAAAGCTGCCTGCGTGTCTGTCTCATCTCGAATCCTGACATGTTCATTACTATGAATAGCTGGAGATCGAATTTGAATACTGAAACAATGTTGCAAATGTCGGAGAGACAGACAGCAAGGTTTATGTAAATCTCCGCTGTTGAAAACAAAATTTTTGTCAAAAAGAAAAGTGAGATAATGTCTAGGGGATTTTTATAGTGGAGATCAAGTTTATAAATTGCGTGGCTGGACTGATGAGACAGTGCATTGTACAGTCAGATGGAACAGAGTAAATAGTCATTTTAACCACAAGGTGGTAACTTAAGGCACTGGCTGGAATGCGGTTTTAACCAATCAGTATTCACGATTAGACACACCGTTGTATGAAGTGGTAATAAAAACATTAGTGAACCAACAATTATTACAACATACATACAAATACATATACAAATACACAGTTCAGCAGAATAAACTTGATAAATAGCATTTTCGTATCATGATGACATATGAAATATGAGAAATGCTTGGTGCATTTAGTTGCTTCCTATTGCACAGCAACGCCTACAAAAATAGATGTTTGGGGGTATAAAAAAACGACATTTGGATAGAAAGATTGTAATTGAATGTAGGAAAATATACATACACTGTACAGAAGTATTCAAAATACAGCACAGCCTTATCATCTACAAAAAAGGTCTGAATGAGAAATAATCATTTAGTCCTCGAGGATGCATGGTTTTTAATCTATCAATCCATAACATCTCTCGTTGTGAGAGCATTTTAAGGAGGTTACCGCCTCTAATAGATGGGATCTGTTCCAGGCTCACAAAGCGCAAAGAAGACACTGGGCTGTGTTTGACTTCCAAATAGTGTTTTGCCATAGCATATTCAATATTGTTCAGATACTTTTATTTTTAAACATCTTTTTGTTTGGCCCGCATAGGCTTTACCTCACGGTCACGTAAGCATATACACAACACTGGCAGAGTTACAATTGATGAAATGTCTCTGGTAAGAGCTTTCGGCCTGTAAAAGGGTGTGTAAAGTATTTACAGTTTACCGTAAATGTTGTGTTGTGTCCCTGATCGTGCGTGCCGGTCTGTATGAGAAAAGAGGGGGATTATCCACCAGAGGCTGGAGAATTTGTTTGTAGAAAAGGCCAGTGTTTTAAGATTGCACTTTTAATATTGTTCAAGCAATGATTGATGTCTGTTACCCAAGCACAGGCGTGGCGTGCTGTCCTTTTGGGGCTTCTGAGCTAGAAGTGACAGTCTGGGCATGTCTCGAGCCCAGACGTGGGCACGCTGGATAATTGGACTAGAATATCCTCTAGGTAGCAAACCTATGTGTCATGTGTTTTGCCTAAGCATCAAACTTTTTGAGTGTAGAGCAGCTCTGGCATAAAAACTGTCCAGTAGGGATTTTGGTTTTTACTGTTGAAGTGGAGGACAGTATTCCTCTCTGTTGGTTTCAGATAGATGTTAGTTTGTATTTTGTTAGCATCATCCCTGAATATTTTGAGATCCAGCCAGTATGGCAATGGAACATTTAGAATGAACAACTGGGTCGCATCCATAGATACAGAACAAACATACTTAATGACTGGTTTGCGTCTGTGGCAACCGAACTGATAGAACGAATGGTCAGCCGGCTTGGTTAGCAACCTTAGATTACTATCTTCCACAGGACTATTTCCTGTGGAAGGATGAAATAGTATGAATAAATTTATCAAAATAAAGTTTTTAATGAAAATATGTAAATCATTATTTGAATATGTTGGTAAACCGTTGTATAAAAGTGATAATGCCCTCAAAGCCAGTGTTTGGAGGATATATTGGCAAGGTTTGCCTCAACTTCGTTTCGGGTCTAACAACACCTGTGTCAATATATGCTCTGCTCTGAGGACGTGGCTTGGGATGCTGTCTGGGCCGACAACCTTGCGAGGGTTAACACGCATGAATGTCCTACTCACGTCAGCCATGGAGATTGTGAGCACACAATCCTTGTCAGCGGCAGGGGCCACGTCGCTGGCTTTGTGTTGTTTTGCTTGATGCAGGGGAAGAAGGTGTTTAGCTCGTCCGGGAGTGAGGCGTCGGTTTCTGCAATGCGGCTGGCTGTCCCTTTATAATCCGTGATTGTCTGGAGTCAGCTGCCACGTGCGTCTTGTGACTGAGCCGTTGAATTGCGACCCCACTTTGTCCCTGCACTGTCATTTTGCCTCTTTGATTGCCTTTGATTTGATTGCCTCTTTGATTGCCTTATGGATAACTGGTCTGTTTAAACACGTCTATATTTCCAGTCACCTTACAGTGGTTAAATGCGGTGGTTCGTGTTTTTAAGTTTTGTGCAAATCTCTCCATGGTTTTTGATTTGGATAAGTTCTAATCATCACAGTAGGAACACAATCCTCTATGCACTTCCTGATGAATCCATCTCACCGAGTCAGTGTATACATATTTACTATTCTCAGAGACAACCCGGAAAATGTCCAAGTCCACATGATAATAACAGTCTTGCAGCATAGAATCCGATTGGTCAGACCAATATTGAACATTCCTTACCACGAATGCTTCCTGCTTAAGTTTCTGTCTATAGGCGTTGAGGAGCAGGATGGAGGCGTGGTCTGATTTTCCAAAGGCAGGGCGGTGGAGGGCCTTGTAGCTATCCCGGAAAGGAAAGTAACAATGGTCAAGCATGTTCTCTACGTGTGCAGCACAGGAGACGTGTTGTTAGAATTTCGGGAGCGTTTTCATCAGATTTCCTACATTAAAGTTCCCAGCTACAATGAATGGGTATGTGTCAGGATATGCGGTTTCCAGTGGAGTTCCTTGAGAGCCGTCGCAGTGTAGGCTTTGGGGGAATATGCACGGCAGTGACAATACCCAAAGAAAATTCTCTCTGGAGGTAATACGGTCGATGGTGAGGTATTCCAGATTGGGAGAAGAAAGGACTTGAGTTCCTGTTCATTACCACAATCACACCATGAGTTGTTAATCATGAGACGTACCACTCCACCTTTTTTTCCCCCAGAGTGTTCTTTCTTCCTGTCCGCGTTCTTTCCACTGGCTCTATGGACGGGGACAATATATCCGGAGAGAACCATGATCACGTAAAACAGAGTATGTTACAGTCCCCTGTGTCTCTCTGAAAGGAGATCCTTGCCCTGAGCTCGTCTACTTTGTTGTCCAGGAACTGAATTTTAGCGAGTAACATACTCGGAAGCGGTGGATGGTTTGTTTGCCGCCTGAGCCTAAATAGGACCCCACTTCTCGGGCGTCAACGTTTTGGTGTAGCACCCGGGATAAAAATACTGCAAAGTTAGCTAGGAGCTAGAAAAAAGACGACCATGTCTGTCGGTGCCATCTTGTTGGCCCTGAGGGGGCTGGTGAATTTGAAATGTTTTCAATTCTCTGAAACATATTTTTTCTGCAATCTAGAGTCATAATCATTATGCCTAATTCTATGTCTATTTTAAAATGTGTCTATTTTTCTGCATAGGGTATCTAAGCATACCTCAACCTGTTCAATTGTAATTTTAATGAATGATGCACATTCATTCTTTAAGAACTTATAGGACTCCTCTTGTTGATTACAGTTTATTTGAAGGGGGAGGTGTTCATAGGTATCATTATAGCTTATTGGAAAATTATAATAATCAATAGTCTCAACCACCTACAACTTGGATTTGGGTGATCTGCAGTATTTGAATACTCTAAAACTAGTCTCCAACACAAATAACTATCTTCTACACTGTTGCACATTGATTAATGGGGCCTGAAAGATATGGGCAAACAGCTGTCCCTGATGACGGATAGTCAAAGATCAGGCCTCACATCATAAATAGGGGCAAGACATCAGAGAAGCTGACAGCTCCAGTACTATCTGTCATCCCTCTCGCAACAGCAATCAATTAGATGTCCAGAAAGGACCTGGGAAAATGCTGCATCTTTCGCTTTGTGTAACAAATACGAATATTATGTCAACGGAGAAATGTGGCATTCAGGTGGTAAGTACAATAATGGGCACAGAGATGGTGCCAGATTCACACACTGATTTTTATGTCTGACATATAATAAGGGCCATTACTTGCAGACAATAGGCTATGAACCTGTTGATATCATGGAATCTGTATGTGTTGAGTCAACATCCAATGATGCATGATGCTGTCCTAATATGGACACCGTACAACACAGCATCATACATTATTGGATGAGGCGCACTGGAAACCTGGTGCATGGTGCCAGCACTAGTGGTACCGGGCTGAAGACACGCACCTCGGGGCGAGTGCGAGGAGGAGGCACAGGACGTACGGGACTCTGGAGGCGCACTGGAGGCCTGGTGAGTGGTGCCGGCACTGGTGGTACCAGGCTGGAGACACGCGCCTCAGGGCGAGTGCGGGGAGGAGACACAGGAAGTACTGGACCGTGGAGGTACACTGGTGATCTGTAACGTAGAGCGGGCTCAATGCGTCCTGGCTGGATGCCCATTCTAGCCCGGCAAATGCGAGGAGCTGGAGTAGAGCACACCAGGCTATGAATGCGAACTGGAGACACCGTGCACATCTCTGCATAACACGGTGCCTGACCAGTCACACACTCCCCACTGTAAGCACGAGGAGTTGGCTCAGGTCTCCAACCTAACTCAGCCAATCTCCTCGTGTGCCTCCCCCCCCAATTTTTTTTTATTGGGGCTGCCTCTCGTGCTTGCCTCGTTTGTATTTCCCCTCGTAATATCGCGGTTCCTCTTTCGCTGCCTCTATTTCTTCCTTCGGAAGGTGATACTCCCCCGCCTGCGTCCAGGGTCCTGCTCCATCCAGTATCTCCTCCCAGGTCCATTCCTCCTGAACACGCTCCTTGGTCCTTTTATGGTGGGTTCTTCTGTCACGTTCGTTGTAAGGTGGAGACCAAGGTGTAGCGTTGTGTGCGTACATTCTTCTTTATTTAAGAATGAACACTGAACAAACAAACAAACAAAATAACTAACTGAACCGTGAAGCTAATATGAGTAGTGCAGACAGGCAACTAAACATAGAACAAGAACCCACAAACACAAAAGGGAAAATGGCCACCTAAATATAATCCCCAATCAGAGACAACGATAAACAGCTGCCTCTGATTGGGAACCATATCAGGCCACCATAGACATATCAATACCTAGACCTACAAAACCCTAGACATACAAAAACCCTAGACAATACAAAAACTAGCATACCCATCCTCGTCACACCCTGACCTAACCAAAATCTAAAGAAAACAGAGATATTAAAGGTCAGAGCGTGACAGTAGAACCCTTTTTGGTTCCAGGTAGAACTCTTTTGGGTTCCATATAGAACTCTCTGGGGAAAGGGTTCTACATGGAACCCACTAGGGTTGTACCTGGAACCAAAAGGGTTCTTCAAAGGGTTATCCTATGTGGATAGCTGAAGAACTCTTTTAGATTCTAGATAGCACCTTTTTGTTCAAAGAGTGTACTTGAAGGTGACTGGGAGCAAAATGGGGTTTCATTTGCAAGTGTCATACAAAGTGTTTATGTTCCATTAACTGTCCAACTGTTGAACTCATAGTGAGAGGGATTTCGGGCTACATCGTTGATATGCCTGCCTTAGTATGCACATGGAGTGCTGCAGAGAGAATTGAGACTGCCAAATGGCTTGAATATGGCCCAGTATGTGGGGATTACTAATGATTTGCAAATGAAAATACTATTTAAGGTTTGTTTTCATGTCATCCTTCTGTGGATTCATTCTTGTATCCCATTGCTTTTTGCTTTCTCTCATGTTGTTTTTGTTTACCTTTTTGTCCCCTGCCTCATAGATTAAAGGTTGACTCAAAATCATAGTTTGCATTTCAAATTCATCTAATTCATAGCTAGCTCTACACAAGAGCACACCTTTTGATTTCGCCTATGAAATTGAGTGAATGCTACTGTCATTTTCGGTTCTGATTTAAAAGTGAATGTCACCCACTGCTAGCTCTACCTTTGTTACTCATTCAATGAGTCAATACAAATATATTATAACACAAACTGTGTTGTTTGCTCTGGCTCCTGTAACTCCACAGCTAACAGCTAGAAGTGCCTAGGTAGACTACAGCAACAATGCTAAAAGCAAAGTTAAGCTAAGGTATGTATAAATCCCCAGTGGATTAGTGGATGACTCAATTCACTTAATTGCAAGCCAACACACATGAGCTAAGCTACTTTGAATTATTTCAACCCCACACAGTATGAAGGCCATACCCCTCATTTGAATATTATTTACGTTCAACCGTTGAGGTCCAATTATCAGATTGGAAGTATATCATTTTCACATAGCCCCGATAATTAGACTGTTGTGGAGCATTCTTTCAATTATGCTTCTTTACCTGGCTGATGGAATAGTAATGATTTTTGTTCTTCGATAAGGACTTTATGTCTCCAACTTTCCTGCATAATGCTCCTACTGTAACAAGACGTTCACCATGGATAATCCTTTGCTTAATGTAATATTTTAATGTTCCACAAAGAGCCTAAACATAGCTTTTCGTCATGGAAGGATATTTCAGTTTTAAATGTGTAGATACAAGTCAACCATTTTGTGCCAGAACGCTCACCATACATAGGGAATCTCATTAGAGAAGTGAGGAATGAGAAATTGTGCCAATCCGTTCTCCCTCAATAAATGCCATGGGATCTTAAAAGTGACTAGACAGCACCCTTTACAGGACATTGTTGTGGAACATAGATTTTCCAAGTAGCGAACAGGCCCCGTCGTACTTAGCTTTCAAAGAAAAGTATATGCACGGTTGTACAGTACAGCTGCTGGCCATGTTGTGAGTGCAGCTTCTCACAACAGTGGATCTGTGATATTCCCCAGATAGTGGCAGGCTTGTTTCAAGGCAATTACTGTGGAAGAAAAGCTGTCTGTACACACCTCATCTGCCCACCAACAGTGAACGAAGCCTTATCTCATCAAGCTCTTTCTCTCTACCCCAAATCATAAATGTAGCCCTGGTCTTAAAGTCTGACTCACAGTTGTTGACAGTTGTTGATGTAGTTTCTGTTTTTCACTGAAAAATATTTTTTAAATTGTTTGTTTTTGACTGCAGCATGTCTGGATTCTGACATAAAAGTGCAGGAAAACAAAACACAACAAAACAACACAATTATTTGTTGTTGTTTTGTTGTGTTTGATTTTCCTGCACTTTTATGTCGATGATGTTGTTACATGTATCAAGGAGGGATGTTAGTGAGTCAGAGAGTCTAATGCCTCCTGACAATTGTACAAAAACATCATGCATCTGCAATACCATAACTTCAATATGTGGGCTAGACTAATCTTATGGCAAAAAGAATGTGAAATATTCCCTTTTGGCTAATGATCATGATCTTTTCCTCAAATAAGTTCAGGAATTTATTACTGCTGAAGTGAAAGCCATCCTCACTTGGGGAATGCTGCTTTTTAGTTAGCTTTGCGACAGTATCAAAAATACATTTCGGATTGTTCTTATTTTCCTCAATTAAGTTGGAAAAATAGGATGATCGAGCAGCAGTGAGGGCTCTTCGATACTGCACGGTACTGTCTTTCCAAGCTAGTCGGAAGACTTCCAGTTTAGTGTGGCGCCATTTCCGTTCCAATTTTCTGGAAGCTTGCTTCAGAGCTCGGGTATTTTCTGTATACCAGGGAGCTAGATTCTTATGACAAATGTTTTTAGTTTTTAGGGGTGAAACTGCATCTAGGGTATTGTGCAAGGTTAAATTGAGTTCCTCAGTTAGGTGGTTAACTGATTTTTGTCCTCTGACATCCTTGGGTAGGCAGAGGGAGTCTGTAAGGGCATCAAGGAATCTTTGTGTTGTCTGAGAATTTATAGCACAACTTTTGATGCTCCTTGGTTGGGGTCTGAGTAGATTATTATTTGTTGCGATTGCAAACGTAATAAAATGGTGGTCCGATAGTCCAGGATTACGAGGAAAAACATTAAGATCCACAACATTTATTCCATGAGACAAAACTAGGTCCAGAGTATGACTGTGACAGTGAGTAGGTCCAGAGACATTACATCTCATACGGTAGGTAGTCTAATGACCCAACAAACATAAATATATTGATTTCTATCAACAGTAATGTATCTGTTATATTACATTAATTAGTATGTGTACCGTTGGATGTTAAATGAGTCAGGATAATGAGTATGTTTTCAGCTATTGCATTTGTACAGTACATGCATGGTATGACACATATTCAGACAAAACCAGTGTAAATAACTGGTGTTAGGGCAGTATGAAAGATAATCTAAATACAAAATATGACATACACCACAATGGAAAGGATACGCATAGCAACGCTAGTATCTGTATAGTCCATGATGTTGTTACATGTGTCAAGGAGGGCTGTTAGTGAAGCAGAGAGTCTAATGTCTCCTGACAACGTATCCAACTACTCTTCATTTGCTTTAGTGTTGAGCATATGTCAGCTGTCCAATTGGGCCTGTGGCTAAGAATCCTTCCAAGGGCTTCTTTTCATTTGTTCCAATGTATATTGATGTTAAAAACATCTTAAGAAATCCACAATGTACCATGTAAGCATATGAGGAGTTAATCTGACAACAAATACGGAGGGAGTCAAAGGCTATATAAAGGTTCACTAAGTGCAGAGTTATGTGTTTACAGTGACAGAGCAGAATGGTGTATTGAGGGAAAGCATAGGAGTATTGTAGTCAGCAATGTATACTTAAGCAATAAGGCCTGGGGGTGTGGTCTATTTAAGCAATAAGGTCATAGGGGGTGTGGTTTATGGCCAATATACCACGGCTAAGGGCTGTTCTTAAGCACGAAGCAACGCGGGCTGTGTCCTAGCACTCTGTCACGTTCTGACCATCGTTCGTGTGTGTTTTCCTTGTTTTAGTGTTGGTCAGGACGTGAGCTGGGTGGGCATTCTATGTTGTGTGTCTGGTTTGTCTATTTCTATGTTTGGCCTGATATGGTTCTCAATCAGAGGCAGGTGTTAGTCATTGTCTCTGATTGGGAACCATATTTAGGTAGCCTGTTTTGTGTTGGGTTTTTGTGGGTGATTGTTCCTGTCTCTGTGTTTGCACCAGATAGGACTGTTTAGGTTTTCGCACATTTATTGTTTTGTTAGTTTATTCATGTATAGTTCCTTTATTAAAGAACATGAATAACCACCACGCTGCATTTTGGTCCGCCTCTCCTTCACCTCAAGAAAACCGTTACACACTCTGCGTTGCGTCGTGCTTAAGAACAGCCCTTAGCCTTGGTATATTGGCCATATATCACAAACACCTGAGGTGCCTTATCGCTATTTTAAACTGGTTAAAGTAGTAAAAATTGATGTTTTGTCAATATACCACGACTAAGGGTTGTATCCAGGCAATCCACGCTGCGTCGTGCCTAAGAAAAGCCCTTAGCAGTGGTATATTTGCCATATACCACACCTTATTGTGTCTTATTGCTTAATTACATACCGGATAGTTCAGTCAACCCGTCCAACTCTGCATAATTCTCAAACTTTTTCAAATGCAGTGGTGACTGTATATTTACAGATAGGAATATAAACAACATTGTAATAATATGGGTTTACTTCAAGGCAACTTACATGAGACATATAATGTGTATTACTATAAACTGGTTGATCCCTGAATGTTGATTGGCTGAAAGCCGTTGATAACCAGTTCATAATTGCATTGAGGCACCTTGGGGGTCAGTGATATATGGCTATAACACGGCTAAGGGCTTTTCTTAGGCACGACGTAATGCGGATTGCCTGAATGCAACCCTTAGCCATTGTCATGAACGTTGTTATAAGAATCGGACCAAAATGCAGCGTGGTTTGGGTTCATCATCTTTTATTATGAGAACCGGCACAAAAACAATAAAGAGCAAAGAAACGAACGTGCAGCTTTGTCGTGCTTAATCCAAAAACAGGATCCCACAACCAACAGGTGGGAAAAAGCTGCCTAAGTATGATCCCCAAACAGAGACAACAATAGACAGCTGCCTCTGATTGGGAACCATACCAGGCCAACTTAGAAATAAAGAAACTAGAATGCCCACCCTATTCACACCCCGACCTAACCCAAAATAGAGAATAAAGGATCTCTAAGGTCAAGGCGTGACAGCCATGGTATATTGGCCATATATCACTAACCCACAAGGTGTCTTGATGCAATTATAAACAGGTTAACAATGTAATTAGAACAAACAGTACACAAGCAATTTTGTGTCATATCCGTGGTATACGGTCTGATATACCACAGCTTCCAGCCAATCAGCATTCAGGGATTGAACAGTTTATAATAATATACATGATACAGTATGTCTCATGTGGTAAGTTGCCTTGAAGTAAACCCATGTTATTAAAATTTTGTTTATATTCCTATCTGTAAACATACAGTCGCCGCTGCGCTTGAAAAAGTTTGTAAATTATGCAGAGTTGGTAGGGTTGACTGAACAAGTTAGATTAGCTACTGGGGAAAACTCTTGAAATGCCGCAAGCCGAAGGAGGTCATTGAAGAATTTGCAAAGCCTGGTGTAAGACTGATGATCCTCTGTCCTGAGTGCAGCCACTGTGAAGTAGTCTGACAGTGCATTAATATCTACATGGGTCGGATCTGTTCTCACAATTGCCCAGGAG
Organism: Oncorhynchus clarkii lewisi; assembly: GCF_045791955.1. Classification (NCBI taxonomy): domain Eukaryota; kingdom Metazoa; phylum Chordata; class Actinopteri; order Salmoniformes; family Salmonidae; genus Oncorhynchus; species Oncorhynchus clarkii. Next base: position 40,609,063 of record NC_092159.1, read on the forward strand.
CACAGTGGTAGGTGATGATGAGGCAGAGGGTAGAGCGGCTGGCCCAAACATTCAGTGGTATATGGCTATAACAAATGTTTAATTGCCAAGAAGTAATGATTGCTCCAGCAACACTTTGAAGCACTCAACTTGTTATTCCCTAGACAGAGCAGATTTGCCCCAAGAGCCACATCCCTGTATTTTGAACTATGAATGACCCCAAAATGACTGGCCACCAAAAGTGAGTTGTGTCTGTCTCTAAGGTAACTGACTAAAATAGCAAACACAAAATAATATCAATTAACAGTGGGAAAAAAAACAATTATTAAGTACATGTTGGAACTGGTTGCCAAGTATAATCAGAAATCTATTTGATTCCTGTATGTTGTCTCCCTAAAGTGGGGAAACTCTTGTTCCTTTTAACCACAGACAATATGTGAGTATCTACCTTTTTATTCAGGGAAAGAAAGGCAGCATGACATTCTACAATACAGTATCCTACGAAGACGTGAGGGAAATCCCAAAGAGCTGTTTCATCCTTTGTATTCATCCCATTTTCTTGCACAGTGTATACTAGGTGATATTAGAGTGCTTTATTTCAGTCAACCTTCATGGGTATAAGGAATTTGCTGCAGCAGATGGCCACAGAAAAACACTGGTATTTTACAAGGCAAACCCTGCACTCAGATAAGGAGGTGCATCAGGCTTAAATGAGTCTACACCTACTCATTCAAGGGGTTTTCTTCATTTTTACTATTTTCTACATTGTAGAATAATAGTGAAGACATCAAAACTATAAAACCAAAAAAGTGTTAAACAAATCTAAATACATTTTATATTTGAGATTCTTCAAATAGCCACCCTTTGCCTTGATGACAGCTTTGCACACTCTTGGCATTCTCTCAACCAGCTTCACCTTGAATGCTTTTCCAACAGTCTTGAAGGAGTTCCCACATATGCTGAGCATTTGTTAGCTGCTTATCCTTCACTCTGTGGTCCGACTCATCCCAAACCATCTCAATTTGGTTGAGGTCGGGGGATTGTGGAGGCCAGGTCATCTGATGCAGCACTCCATCACTCTTCTTCTTGGTAAAATAGCCCTTACACAGCTTGGAGGTTTGTTGGATCATTTTCCTGTTGAAAAAAAAAATGATAGTCCCACTAAGCCAAAACCAGATGGGATGGCATATCGCTGCAGAGTGCTGTGGTAGCCATTCTGGTTAAGTGTGCCTTGAATTCTAAATAAATCACAGACAGTGTCACCAGCAAAGCAACCCCACACCATAACACCTCCTCCTCCATGCTTTACAGTGGGAAATACGCATGCAGAGATCTTCCGTTCACCCACACCGCGTCTCACAAAGACACGGTGGGTTGAAACCAAAAATCTCAAATTTGGACTCCAGACCAAAGGACACATTTCCACCGGTCTAATGTCCATTGCTTGTGTTTCTTGGCCCAAACATGTTTCTTCTTCTTATTGGTGTCCTTTAGTAGTGGTTTCTTTGCAGAAATTCGACCATGAAGGACTAATTCACCCAGTCTACTCTGAACAGTTGATGTTGAGATGCGTCTGTTACTTGGACTCTGTGAAGCATTTATTTGGGCTGAAATTTCTGAGGCTGGTAACTCTAATGAACTTATCCTCTGCAGCAGAGGTAACTCTGGGTCTTCCATTCCTGTGGCGGGCCTCATGAGAGCTAGTTTCATCATAGCGCTTGATGGTTTTTGCGACTGCACTTGAAGAAACTTTAAAATTTCCGTATTGACTGACCTTCATGTCTTAAAGTAATGATGGACTGTCATTTCTCTTTGCTTATTCTAGCTGTTCTCGCCATAATATGGACTTGATATTTTACCAAATCTTCTGTATACCCCCCTACCTTGTCACAACACAACTGATTGGCTCAAAACCATTCAAACGCATTAAGAAGGAAATACATTTCACAAATGTACTTTTAAGAAGACACACCTGTTAATTGAAATGCATTCCAGGTGGAATCGAGGGCGAAGACAATATCACCAAACTAACCATGAAGCTGGTTGAGAAAATGCCAAGGGTGTGTAAAGCTATCATCCAGGCAAAGGGTGGCTATTTGAATCATCTCAAATATAAACACTTTTTTTGGTTACTATGTGATTCCATGTGTGTTATTTCATAGTTTTGATGTCTTCACTATTATTCTACAATGTAGAAAATAGTACAAATAAAGAAAAACCCTTGAACGAGTAGGTGTTCTAAAACTTTTGACTGGTAGTGTCACACATGTAAGGAAACAAATGAGTAATTTTGTAATTTGGGAGAACTATCTCTTTCAAACTACTCTGTCCAGTGACAAATTAAACTACACTAGTATTGTGACAATTAATATACTGCAGGCAAATGTTCTATTGATGTCCCTCCGATCCTCCATATCATTCCTACCCCAACAGCAGTTCTATTGCCAGACTCTGATGTCGGATTTCCATATAAAAATGAAGGGGAGAACTGAGAGGAAGAGGAACGGTACTTATCGCTATGGAGAGGCAGCTTTATGGAAACATTTATTTGCACAGAGGGAGCTGTGTCACTTAAGAGGATACAACCGTTTCAAAGATGAGAGTTTTAAGCAGTGAAATGCACAGTATTCTCATTTCCTGAGTGACTCAAACTGCTGTCTTTGTTGACAAGCTCTCTCCATTTTGCTTCTTATTATATGATGATGGTGTGAGCAGATTTCCGTAGCAAATAGAGAGAATAGAGAATCAGGGTTGACGTAAAGTAGGCACTGTAGACTAAAGAGGGAAATTTAGAGATGTCCCTCAACTGTACATAAGATCCTGGAGATGGCCCAGGCAGTCATTAGTCTTTATTGTGTGTTGCAATTTCAGCATGGATTGCAATCAACTCAAACCCCAGAGTGTCTTCCTCTTTGCTTGAATCTTATTCGCACCACAAAAAGTGTATTTACTTTGTAAATAGCAACAAAATGTATTCAAATTTGGTTTGATATGTTAATTCGTGCTTTCGTTCTATACAGTACCATAGATATCTCAGTTGGATACCTACCCCGAGTCACAGTGAATTGCATTCATCATTGCACAAATACAGTATATTATTCAATAGGAAGCCATTTCTGATCTGCAGGATGCTTCAGAGATAGCTAGCTGCCATACAAACCAAAGATCTGTCTGTTCTAAGATGTCAAAGTCATCCTCCATTTTCCCTCGCATAAGGAAGAAAATATTGTGACCAACAATGAAGATAGGGATTTGCCAAGACAATGACGTTGCTAGCATTGCTGAATGCATACGTAGTAATGATAGCCATGTAATGTGTGATTTCCTAGTCCCAAACAGTAACACTCAAACTAGTTCAATTTTGACTACTGGTCTCACGGCAATTCATATTGTTCTGAATGGAAATCTGTGACACTCCATTTGTTGGATATGTTTCATTACATACATAATGAACGGAATAGCAGTTATACAATATCATACATATTAGAGGACGTATAGTGTCATGCATCTTACCTGGTCATACAATAGCATACGAATTGGATGATGTAACTTTCCGTCTTGAAGGATTTAACAACGAAGGACAATTACAGCGAGAATTTACTTTGATGGTTAGGTGAGCTAACGACAAAGGTTAGGATAATTTACGTGGAAAGTTAGGGGAACTAAAACGACAGAGGTTAGGGGAATTGACTTAGCAGATTAGGTGAATTGGGTTAAGTTTAGAATAAGGGTTAAATAAAAGGTTACACTTGTCCCCGACGAGACTCTAACACACAACCTTTGGATTGTTAGATTACGCCCACCCATCCTCCCCGACCAATCTCCCTACTTTCGTTTCCTTCTAAAGTAACTACACCATTAGTAGGTATCATATGTCTTGGAGGTGCTCAGACATGCGTATAGTATGTTTCGTATGGCTCTGAGGCCAGGCTGGTATATCCAACATACATTTAGAGTGAATTAATAGTTATCGTGATCATCCTCAAAAAGGTATAATTTCTTCCAATCACCACACTGTCTGCGTTGCAATCAGTGACAGCTTCTGGACACCCAGTCGGTGTGTCTGATTGTTGGACAGATTTGAAGAGTAGATTTTGGCATTTGCATCAGAGAGGCTTCAGCCCAGGAAGGAAAGAACAAGTGCCTCAGAAATCACAAATTAACTCCTGTAGGGTCCAAATCAAGTCTATGATTGCAGTGTTTGATATATTATCACTTACACACCACAACAATAAAAGGTCTCCTTTCAGGAGGGTGCTCAACAACCCATTGGTTTAAGCCAACCATACAATTATGATTATAACAACAGAGAATGAGAACATTTGCCTTCGGTTTTTATATTTTGACAATGTTTCTGTTTATGGCATTAAGCACCATCTCAGACTCATAATTGCAGGTGTATCGATTGAGAGTCGATAGAGAGGTTGTCTTGATAGTGGAGAGATTCTTCATTGAGGAAGTGCTATCAACCTTTAAGCACCATCTCAGACTCATAATTGCAGGTGTATTGATTGAGAGTCGATAGAGAGGCTGTCTTGATCGTGGAGATATTCTGCATTGAGGAAGTGTTTTCAACCTGCCTGCTAGACAGTAGATTGAATAGTTTCCTTGCTATGTTTACCAACGTGTCAACCATTGCATTTTTTTTTTCTGGGGACAGTCCTTTACATTCATAGAACTTTAACTGTGAACACTTGCACTTACTGTAATTGCTATTGTTGTAAGTGGGTCAGATATTATACAATGTAATTAATTTCCTGATTTCCTAAAGAGCAGTGTGATGCTCAGTGTTTTGTTTTTGTGTAGTAGCCTACAGTACATGATCTGTGCATATCTGCGGCAACGTTGTTAGAACATGAGTGTACTGACCTGAGTTATCCCTAATATACTGTACTGTTTAATGTCTTTTTTGAAAGGAAAAGCATTTCATCTATCGTAAGTATTTGCAGGGGAGCCCTCACCTCTGAATTGAGTTGTAAGCAAATTAATAAAGCTACAAGGGGGACATAATTAAAGCCTAAAAGCTGTTTATCTTCCTCAAGAATGGAGCCATTGATTTCCCTCCCCCCCCAGCTTCCTCTCCTTTGTACTCATCTATGATCAGAAGCGTCTTTGTTTCGAGAATAAAATAAATGAGGACCGAGATGTGGAGAGGAGACCGGCATGCTCATTATCACCAGAAGCAAAAGTTCCTGGAACAAAAAGTCATGTGACCTGTGTGGGTTACTCTTCTTATGTTCTCCTGTCTGCGGTGTGAAGGCTCTTTGATTTGCTCACTCTTTTATATCTTAATGAGCAATATGGTTTAATCCTGCTCCAACATATGGCGCGCTCAGCGATTCCCCTTCTTTCTACCTGCCACTTGTGTTGACTGGCGGCCCCTGTGACCTGCCTTTGCACAGCGCTCATTTGATGGTTGGCTCACTCGCTCTCCCTGCTTGTCATTGGGGCTTCACTCTGGTTGCAGTGCCTTGTATTAATGAGCAGGTCCTGGCTCCTTTTGCAACATCCATCAACATCCATCTTCTTTAACTAGAGTGGAGGGATTCAACCCAACAAGATGGAGACACTCGTACATCACAGGCCAAGACGCCCCTTTGATAATAATAACCTTATAGACTTGCTCATGGATAGATACCTTTGCATAAGGCAGCAAATGCATTGAGATTGACTGATTTACTTTAGGACGGTTGTGTTTTTTGCTTCATATAAAGTGAAAGGGATTTTACAATTCATTTAGATCTGATCTTTAGACTCAAGCACATCCAATCAAATTAGCTATAAGCAAATCTATGAAGTGCAAACATCACATCACACAGTGGAATTTGATCATTTCGAAAAGCTTTTTAAGTGAGGCTGTATAGCTAGCTATACTGTTTGTAATCTTCTGAATATCATCACATCTTTCATCTGTTAGCTTTTATTCTTCTCTTAAGAGCTTTACATGGACACGACCTAGTAATTATACCATCCATTTGAGCTTTGAGCTTTGCCAGTGGAGATCTCATTTGGAAGTGCACTGTAGATCCTGTATACTCTGTACTTGATCACCCATATCCTATTAAACATTAGCTACATCTCTGAAGAGTGGAGAGGAACTTTTGGTGTTTTCTCTCTTTTTCCACTTTTCATAACTTTTCCTCTCTGAGCCTTAGTCACGCTCTGTCTACAGCTGATTAATGCGCTCTCCACCATGTCCAGGGGAAACTCGTTGGCTTCCATCTCTTAACTTTGGTGGGGGATGACGGAGAGGCTGGCTGGGAGAAAATAACCATATCTTCCCTTGTGGGGAAGGATTTGACGAGACAAAATTAACGTTTGTTTTAACCCATTGCGGCCTTAATGCAACTTATATATTCCAATTTGTTTTTTTCCCCATTAAAATAACCTTGTGAATTCGAATGAATGATGATCAGACCGGCCTATGATGTACAGCCATTGTACAGCCTAGTTGGCATATCCCCACTTTGAGACTTACAATTCAAAAGAAGTGACTCAGCTCTGCACCCCCAGCTCTTTACTATTTGACAATGGATAATGTGAGGGTTGTAAGTGCTTAAGAGATTTTGAAACAAGTTTGACAGTGTACAGTAGTGCACACACAGTGCTTCTTCTCACACAACTAGCTGTCGACGCGTAATAGTAGTTCATTAATAAGACATTTAGTGCTTAGAGACATAGGCCACATCATTTAAATGACCTTTGGAAAGTTTTGCCAATAAAAACCTCATTCATTTCCCTGGATGTGGTGTGGTGGAAGAAAGGCATATGCTGACTAATTACTGAACTGTGTGAAGTTTCGCTTTATCAATGATTCATATAGCATAAGGTTAAAAGCAGTAAAACACAATGAATAGAAATCTGAATTGGCCATATAGGAACATCTTAGACCAAACTATTTATTTAGACTTCCTTGTTAAATATCTGTACATACACTACTACTGGCAAGGTACATTTCATACTGTAAATTACTGCAAAAAAAGAGACTTACTGTATTTACTGAATTAATTTGGGCGAACCCTAAGGTTGGGTATGTGCTCTCTCCCTGACAGTGCACTTTGAAATCAGATATTCCTTTAAAAAACTGGAGCCTGGCTAGATTAAAGGCAGGGTGAAGCTGATGCTTGGATGCTTTCAAAGAGGGCCTGGTTTATCTTATTTTCCATAAAGCCCTAAAGCAATGGTTCCATACTTATCAGTTCTTTTCCAGAATAATCTCTGATGACACTACCCATCCCATTATTTCTGCTGTCAAAAGTACCATACCTTCCTGGAGATATGAGTCCCTAGTTTTAGATGCAATGGATGAAGATTGATATTGACAGGGTATTTACAGAGGAGTACAAGGGAGTCCATTAACAGTATCACACTGAGGAAATATGTTAACTACTCATAAGTGTTATTTTTCAAATTCATTCAATTCCTCCAACAGCAAAATGCTTATCAAGTCAATATAATTAGCCCTTGACTGAGCAATCAAAGAAGACCTTCATGTTAGACTCAGATTTCTGATACAAATTGCCTCTAATAACATTGGCTAATCGCAACAATTAGGAGCAGGTCGAAGCACCGGAATGATACTTCCAATGATTACCTTCTTCGAAAAACATTTACAGTCCCTTCAGAAGTTATTCATACCCCTTGACTTACTCCACATTTTGTTGTGTTACAGCCTGAATTCAAAATTGATTACATTCATTATTTTTGTAACCCATCTATACACAATATCCCATAATGACAAAGTGAAAACATTTTTTGCACATTCATTGAAAATTAAACACAGAAATATCTCATTTACATAAGTATTCACACCCGAGTCAATACTTTGTAGAAGCACCTTAGGCAGCGATTACAGCTGTGACTCTTTGTAGGTATGTCTCTAAGAGCTTTCCACACCTGAATTGTGCAACATTTGCCTTTTGTTATTTAAAAAAGTTCTTCAAGCTCTGTCAAATTGGTCATTGATCATTGCTAGACATAGATTTTCAAGTAGATATAAGTCAAACCTGTAACTCGGCCACGCATGAACATTCACTGTCTTCTTGGTAAGCAACTTCAGTGTAGATTTGGCCTTGTGTTTTAGGTTATTGTCCTGCTGAAAGGTGAATTCATCTCCCAGTGTCTGGTGGAAAGCAGGCTGAACCAGGTTTTCCTCTAGTATTTGGCCTGTGCTTAGCTCTATTCCATTTTTTTTAAAATCCTGAATAACTCCCCAGTCCTTAACGATCACAAGCATACCCATAACATGATACATCCACCACTATGCTTGAAAATATGGAGAGTGATATTCAGTAATGTGTTGTATTGGATTTGCCCCAAACACAACACTTTGTATTCAGGTACAAAAACTTAAATTGCTTTTGTTTTGGAATATTTTATTCTGTACAGGCTTCATTCTTTTCAATTAGGTTAGTATTGTGGAGTAACTGCAATATTGTTCCATCCTGTTTTAAAGTCACCATTGGCCTCATGGTGAAATCCCTGAGGGTTTACCTTCCTTTCTGGCAACTGAGTTAGGTAGGACGCCTGTATCTTGGTAGTGACTGGTTGTATTGATACACCATCCGAAGTGTAATTAATAACTTCACCATGCTCAAAGGGATATTCAATGTCTGCTTTTTTTTTTACCCATCTACTAATAGGTGCCCTTCTTTGTGAGGCATTGGAAAAGATCCCTGGTCTTTGTGAAATGCACTGCTCGACTGAGGGGCATTATAGATCATTGTATGTGTAGGATAGAGAGATGAGGTAGTCATTCAAAAATAGTGCTAAACGCTATTATGGCACACAGAGTGAGTCCATGCAATTTCTTATGTGACTTGTTAAGCACATGTTTACTTCTGACCACATGTTTACTTGCCATAACAAAGGGGTTGAATATTTATTGAATCAAGGCAGTTCAGCTTTTCATTTTAAATTGATAACATTTTAAAAAAACATAATTCCACTTTTGACGTGATGAATTATTGTGTGTAGGCCACTGCCAAAAAAGTCTAAATGCAGGCTGTTACACAACAAAATGGGAAGCAAGTTAGCAGGTGTGAATACTTCCTGAAAGTACTATATGCAGGGTAACATAAATACTATTCTAAGTCGAATCGGAATATTTTATAGGCTAATAGATTTATTTAACAGTTTCAATGAGCATATGGAGTTGAATTTGAACAGAGTATACATTACTTACTGTTTTAATTAACACAAATGTGCAAATGTACATGTGTTTTTAGTCTTACCTAAGATACATTGTTGTCTGGTTTACACCGAGTTTCATTTCAACACTTATAAGAGGCCTCTTTCACTCCATCACAATTAGTAACAGGAGATGGAAGGTGTGTATTACAGTTCAATTATTCAAGGATATTAGCTTGCCTTTTGCATATGGTATTATCGGTATAGCTGCTGAAGCGTGCAAGGGCTAGTATTTCAGTTTTAATTTCTGAAATAGAGAACATGATATCACATGCAGAAGTCAGTGTGTTTATATACAGTGCATTCAGAAAGTATTCACACCCCTTTACTTTTTTCACATTTTCTTAGATTACAACCTTATTCTAAAATGTATTAAATCATTTTTTCCCCTCATCAATTTACACACAATACCACATAATGACAAAGCAAAAACAGGTTTAGAAGTTTTTGCAAATGTATTAAAATAAAAAACTGAAATATCACATTTAGATAAGTATTCAGAACCTTTACTCAGTACTTGGTTGAAGCTCTTCTTGGGTCTTCTTGGGTGTGACTCTACAAGCTTTGCACACCTGTATTTGGAGAGTTTCTCCCATTCTTCTCTGCAGATCTTCTCAAGCTCTGTCAGGTTGGATGGAGAGCATTGCTGAACAGCTATGTTAACCTTCGCCCCAGTCTGAGGTCCTGAGAACTCTGGAGTAGGTTTTCATCAAGGATATCCCTGTACTATACTCTGTTCATCTTTGCCTAGATTCTGACTAGTCTCCCAGTCCCTGCCACTAAAAAACATCCCCACAGCATGAGGCTGCCACCACCATGCTTCATCGTCTGGATAGTGCCAGGTTTCCGCCAGACGTGACACTTGGCATTCAGGCCAAAGAGTTCAACATTGTTTTCATCAGACCAGATAATATTTATCTTGGTCTGAAAGTCTTTAGGTGCCTTTTGACAGCCCGCTTGGATTTTGCCATGTACCTTTTACTGAGGAGTGGCTTCTGTCTGGCCACTCTACCATAAAGGCCAGATTGGTGGAGCGCTGCAGAGATGGTTGTCCTTCTGGAAGATTCTCCCATTTTCACAGAGGAACTCTAGAGCTTTGTCAGAGTGACCATCTGGGCTCTCGAGTGGCGCAGCGGTCCAAGGCACTGCAGTGCAAGAGGGGTCACTGCAGTCCCTGGTTTGAATCCAGGCTGCATCACATCCGGCCGTGACTGGAAGTCCCATAGGGTGGTGCACAATTGGCCCAGCGTCGTCCGGGTTTGGCCGGGGTATGCAGTCATTGTAAATACGAATTTGTTCAGAACTGACTTGCCTATTTAAATAAAGGTAAAATAAAAAAATCTGGTTCTTGGTCACCCCTCTGACCAAGGTCCTTCTCCCCCAATTGCTCAGTTTGGCCCGGCGTCCGGCTCTAGGAAGAGTCTTGGTGGTTCCAAACTTCTTCCATTTAAGAATGATGGAGGCCACTGTGTTCTTGGGGACCTTTAATGCGGCAGACATTTGTTGGTACCCTTCCCCAGATCTGTGTCTCAACACAATCCTGTCTCGGAGCTCTACGGACAATTCCTTCGACCTCATAGCTTGGTTTTTGCTCTGACATGCATTGTCAACTGTGGGACCTTAAATATATCCTGTCCAATCATTGGAATTTACCACAAGTGGACTCCAATCAAGTTGTAGAAACATCTCAAGGATGATCAATGAAAACAGCATGCACCTGAGCTCAATTTCGAGTCTCATAGCAAAATGTCTGAATGCTTATTTTTTTATTCTAAAAAGCTGTTTGGTGGTGTATTGTCTAGATTGCTGAGGAAAAACATGTATTTAATAAATTGTAGAATAAGGCTATAACGTAACAAAATGTGGAAAAAGTAGACAAATATGGCACTGTAGACAAATGTGTGCCTTTCCAAATCATGTCCAATCAATTGAATTTACAACAGGTGGACTCCAATCAAGTTGTAGAAACATCTCAAGGATGATCAATGGAAACAGGATGCACACTTTCGAGTCACATAGCAAAGGGTCTGAATAATTAAATAAAAACATGTATTTTGAATACAAACGCAAAAATGTCTACGAACTTTGTCATTATGGGCATTGTGCGTAGATTCATGATATTTTTGATTTATTTAATCCATTTTAGAATAAGGCTGTAACGTAACAAAATGTGGGAAAAGTCAAGTGGTCTGCACTGTAATCTGATAACACCTGAGATTCTCTGGAGACGGTTACTTCATGTCTGAGAGAAAAGGAAATAGCTTTTTTCAAATGGTACCACAATTGCTAACAATCTCCTGACTACTTATCTATTGAACGCTTTCCAGTCACTTTCAGTTGCTGAAATCATATCTGAGATATGAAGGAACACTTTCATAACAAATACCTGTGTTATTCCCCATCATTCCTCACAATTTTTTTTTTTAAAGTGCTGTTTTAACCTACAAAGCAAATAGAATACATATATGTATTAGGTGACCCTTACATTTTGGGAATGATAGTGATTTTTCAAGAAAAGCAATAACTAAAATATTAAAATGTAACTTTCTAAGCCAAATACACTTTAAGTGATAGTTCACCCAAATTAGAAATGACATATTGGTTTCCTTTCCCTGCCAGCAGTCTATGGACAAAGTATAACAGCAATATATGCTTTGGATTTTGCTTTGCAGGTTGGCATTTATTGTCAGGAATCTTGCCCTGGAGGCAGCTCTGCAGAATGGTCACTAGCACAGCGACAAAGTCATAAAATCTGATTTTAAACCTAACCCTAACCTTAACCACACTGCTAACCCTAATGTCTAACCTTATATTTTGTTTTCATGAATTTTTATGATATAGCCAATTTTGACTTAGCAGCTTGCCCATATAGTGAAAAATTGCTCAGTTCTTTCTTCAGGGCAAGATTTATGACAATAAATGTCAACCTGCTTTTGCTTTGAATGTTTTGGAAGCACATTGGTTTCCTTACCCATTCCACGGTCCTGTGTAGATTGTCAGACAAGCGTGATTGACTCTAAGAGCATTGCTTATAGAAGCGACACAGTATGTGCAGTCAATATGGGGTTTCAGGTTGTTAAGTTCAGTGTTCCACAGTTGGCACTTTTAAGGTTAAGATATCTGACAACCTTTGGGGACAAGAAAATTGATGTTTGTTTTTCAAAGTATAGGCAGTCCTAGGGCTCGATTCAATCCATACAGCTGAAGATAAGCGCTGTAGTGCGATTGAAATGTAAAGGTAATTACCGATTGAGACGACATGTAGCGTTTATCGTGAATGCAGTCTCCGTGAACGCAGGAACATTAAATGAAATGTATATCGCTCTTCAGCGCAGATCTTCAGCGCTGCATACTGAATTTAGCCCTCAGCATTTTGTGAACGTAATAAATATCTTCAGCTCCCAAGATAAATGCACGCAGTCACTTCTTCATAAGCACTTGCTTGGATATGTTCAGCAGAGCATTGGAAACACTGCCAATACTCCGATGGAAAAGGTGTTGTATTACAGGGTAGCTTACATTAGAATATTTAGCTATACATGAAGAGTGGTGCAGTTGCTGAATTTCCTGGACTGCAGTATATTATGGACATTTCATAGTTTGGTAGAACCACTAACCTATCATAAAAACACAAATGACACAAATAAGCAAGTCTTCTCATACATTCAGGATTCCATACATTCAGGATTCCATACATTCAGGATTCCATACATTCAGGATTCATGCCTTGATTCAGAATTCAAAAGCAGCAAAAGAACATCATGAAGATACTGATGGGGTGCACCCTTCCTTTTATTTCACAGTACTTTGTCTGAAAGCAGGTAACATAGTATTAAGAAATGAAATAAAAACACTTTATTGTGCTCTTGTTTGTTTCTGGTGTACTTAAACAACAGCTTTTCACTGTTTTTTCCACCGGTTTCCCAACAATTCTAACTTTTATGAGCCACAGAAGTGCTACAATATGCAATATAAAAACATGTAGCTCACTTGCTAATTTATCTATAAATCTGACAGCTCTTGGAATCTATTGAAATGCATTTAGAAAAATTACATCAAATAAGGACTTGTCAACAATATCAACACTGAAAGAAAAATAAAGAAAATTACAGTCGCACACATATCCCAGAAATTTAAGGCGGTTGAAACAAGAACTCAGACAGCCAAGTTACCTCTTGTATCCACTCAAAAATAGTGTATAGATAATATACAAATCCAGCGGCAGAAGTTTAGTTCAGGCATTCATGGGATATTATTTCATAGTTAACCTAGGCATGTTGATATACCTCTGATTGGTGACGTCTAATTTACAAAAGTGTCATAACAGCCGCACAGTATAGGAAAATATCCTTCAACAAGAGCCTTCAGTGAAACCAACAACTTTGCTGTTTTTTACTTTGTTGGCTGAGACAAATATAAAATATGATAAGTTATGGGAAATATATGAATTGAAAAACCAAGTAGAGACAAAGGAAACTCAAGATTATGGTTGTAAATAGCAAATCAAAAAAATTGCTCCGAAATCAAATTAAAAAGCTGCCACATACAGACGTCATCATCTATATTGTACATTCATCCATCGGGCTATAGGACAGATATTCCAGTAGAGAATGTGAACTGCATTCGCAGCATTCTGCCTAAACAACAGGTGGGAAACTAAAGTTGCCTTCTGTGGAAAATATTGGTAATATAAAGGTTAACGGTCAATTACACTTTCAACAAAAGTAACTCTTAAAATGTTTTGGCTCTTTGAAACACAGTAGAACATATTCAAATTAAATGCATATGGAACCTGATTTACTATGTTCACACATATCTAAGACCAGTGTTTCCCAACCCCCAACTGTACATATTTTTGTTGTAGCCGCCAGACAACCACGCCTGATTCTACTTATCAACTAATCATCAAGCCCTTGACAAGTTGAATCAGGGGTTTTTGTGCTTGGGCTACAACTCAAATGTGTGCTGTTGGGGGTACTTGAGGACCGGAGTTGGGAAACACTTTCTTAGACCATGCAGAAAGAAAATGTTGTAAACACTTCAGCTTTTTCTACTTTGGTTCTAAAGATATGACTAATGGCTTACGATGCCGATGTCTAAGACAGACCATCAACATCAGAATAATACAATGAACTGTCTTATGTGGAATATTACATTTAGAAAACTCCAGCCTTTTAATATTGTGCAGTTTGTTTTGTGGCCTCTAAAATGTATTATGTGAAAGTGCTGCAAATAGGGGAAGGGAAAGTTAAGTGGTCTGGGTAAGATAATACCAATTATCTGACCAGTGTAATGTTTATCAGTTAGGACACGGAAATCATTAGAAAACAAATAATGAGCTGTCTTTGAAATCCATGGGCTAAACCTGAATCAAACATCATTTTTTAAAATCTTATTAACAGCAAACATTGCAGATATAGAAACTGTATCAGTACATAGTTCCATTGTAGAATTAAATATATGTGGGGAGAAAAAATGTTCTTTTTCGTATGATTGTTCAGTAGTTCTTGAAGAAAAAATATTGAGGTTTCAGTAGACATGTTTTTCAATATTTGTTACAGTATTTTCTCAAAGTACACAACAGCAAATCCACTGTCACAGGACTTGGCCATGCGATACCCAAATACCTATAATCCATTGCAACATATAATATGTATATTCTTAATTTGCAATATGTTTTCTTCTTGAAACGTTAGATTACAGTTTATTCCCATAAATTCCATACATAATGTGACAAATTTAAGATGGTCATTTCCAAGAAGGTCATTCCCAAGGTTCTTTTCCTATTTTACTCACAGTTAAAATATGTTGCTATATATACGTTTAAGTAGTTGATCGCAATATGGAAGTATCCATCCAATCAATAGTGAGTTTCACATATAAGGTTTCTGTGTCATTTCTGAAAGTTGTGGTCCAGTAGAAAATACTTGGAGAGATTAAGATTTCTGTTGAGCAGATACACCTTTCCAGTAGTCTAAAATGTCATGCAGGTCCTCATCCTTGGCAAACTGCACTTTTTTACGTAGCGCATGCCCTGCAGCCATGTACTCGTCCTCGTCCTTGTGCCGTTTGCCGCGGAGTTTGAAGCGCTCCCAGATAGTGTGATGTGGTTTGCAGTAGTACTCAGGACTGGAGGAGTAGCTGAGGTTATGGTACTGAGGTGAGAGCGGAGAGTACGCCATGTCTCTGGGACGGGGCCGAGTTAGGGGCTCCAGGATGGAGGGCTTGTGGCTTCCGGGCCCTTCCAGCTCCTCGATCTGCAGCTGGTGGCTGTCGGGATAGGAGTGCCGGTGCTCATTGTACTGCCTGATCTTCTCCGCCTCTGCCCTAAGGATGGCAGCGGCTGGCGTTACAGTGAGGATGGTCTCACCCGTTGGCGAGGTCTTCTCTATGTACTTGGACTCTGAGCGGTAAGGCCTTGGGCTCCGCATTGGACCTCCAGTGGCAGTGCTGGGCCGCTTTGGCGGGACATCCGAGGTGTGGTGCCTCTGTAACGAGTGGTGGTAGCTGTCCTTATACACCGGGGACAGGAAGCTAGACTTGCTCTGCGGCTGCTCTGATATTAGGACCAGCTGGGGCTCCTGGGTGGACACAGCTCCTGATTTCACCCCTTGAAAAGATGTGGATTCTGACTTCAGAGCATCGATGCAGTTGTTAATGATCTGATTGACCTTATCCACCTCTTTTGCAATGGTTGAAATCTCAGCCACTGACCCTTGGCTGTTCCCAGGCATGGACATCCCAGGCATGGACATCTCACACTCTCTGCGTTCATGGTGGTCCCCGGTTCCTCGCACCTCTATGTAACTTCCCTTGGCCATTTTAGGCGTGTCATCTCTTATCTCCTGCAGTTTGTACTGCTCCATTTCACTACCAGATGGTAGGTATGGCATGCGGGACATACTCTCCCCACCCATCATTTGCTTCTGTGACATCCTGGAAATGGTTCCCCCTTCGAGCTCTTGTCCATATTTTAGTTCAATTATACTTTTCTTTAGGCTGCCTGCCTTTTTGTGCTTTTCATCTTGCTGACGTTTTTTACGTAAGCAATAGTAGACCACCCCTAGGACAATCACCATACTAAAGAGACAACCTAGGATGGTCATAATGTAGTGGGTAGCTGTTGCATGGTTTTGTGATCTCTCTTTCCCATTCCAGGGTCCTGTGGAGACTGCCAGACAAGTATGATTGAATCTAAGATTATTCTTTATAGAAGCGACACAGTACGTGTATTCAGTATGGGGTTTCAGGTTTTTAAGTTCAATGTCCTCATTCTGAATTTTGAGGTTTTGAATATCAGTGAAAAAACTGTTATTGTAGAGAACCAGGCTGTACATCTTCTTGAAGGGATGGGGGATCTGAACAGTGATGGTGGCGCTTGTTTTAGAGACTTGCTTGAGCTTCATACTGGGTTTTATATCCACATTAATCACCGTTGGGTTGATACTCATACTCTCATCTGGCTCAGTTCCGGAGGGACAGTCCTCCAGCCCACAGGGAGTGTAGTCTGGTGGGAGTGTGGTGGTCTCAGGAGGCACAGGTATGTACGGCGTCACATAGTCGTCTGTACACACAGTGGAGAGCATATGGAGGGCATTCCGAAAAGTCGGATTGTTAGGGTTCTGGCTGAGCAGACTGTAGCCAGAGACACCTGATGGGGAGTCACAGACCATCCGTTCATTTGTCCTGTTGGGGAATGCAGAGAGCCACTTCACAAAGCCAAGTAGTTCACAGGAACAGTTGAAAGGGTTGGTGTAAAGCTCACAGGTAGTCAGTTTAGTCAGGCTGGTAAACGTGGTCCCATCTAGTTGCTGGATACGGTTCATGGAGAGGTCGATGTTTTCCAGGCTATAGCACTCCAAAAAGGCATTGGGTGTCACAGTCTCAATCAGATTGGCCTGGAGGTAGAGGTACTGCAGCTTGCCCAAACCCCTGAGGATGCCCTCAGTAAGGTTACGGAGTTTGTTGAAGCCTAACTGAAGGACCTGTAAGTTGAACTGGGCAGAAAAGGCCCCGTCATCTATGTAGTTGATCTCATTCTTGGTCAGGTTTAGGTAGGTCAGGTTGGCGAAGCGGCTGAGGGCAGAGAAATGGATACTTTTGATCTTGTTTTCATTGAGCCGCAGGTCCACAATGGTGCTGTTGATATGCGTGGGGATTGCCTCGTATGGAGGCTGGTTTTGGCTGCAGATGGCCAGCCACACAAAACCCTTCTCGCCTTCGATGAGCCAGCAGTCCCCATTGACTCTGCCTATATGGGTCAAATATACTATGGCCACATACCAGAAAAAGGCACTCATTACCATAGCTCCACCGCAGGCCATTGGTGCTCCTCTTGATGTCATGGGCAGGGCCCAAAAGCTCTAAGACGGTAACACCACTGTGGTTTCTAAAGATGCTGAACTGAACTCTTTGTAATCTAGCTGGACTTTCAAGTGTTCTCCTCCGCGAAGACAATCAATATATTGGCCTTGTGTCCAGGGAAGGATAATTCGGTCCCAATGTTCCAGCCATTTACAAAAAGATGTTGGGCATGTGCATTTAGACCAGCATCCATTCAATGACTTTAGCCTGGAATTAAGTTCTAGAGATGGTTCGCTGAGATTCAGTATTTCACCACCTCAGATTGTCTTGTGCTTATTTCCCCAGGGATAACATCGTTGATCGGTCTCATCCTATTGTTTCTTCCTCTGTCTTTCTTGCTGTGTCACATTCATGGGCTCAGAGGAACTCCCTGTGAAGAAAAGAGAAACAGGCACACGTTAGGGGAATCAATAACTGCTCGAATGTGAGATTTTCAATTGAAATATAACCACATTTACACCACAAAACATAAAACGTATATATTCTTTTGGCCAGAAACACTCAGAATACATGACATGCTGCACAAGTAGAATTATATTTCTCCTCTATAGACCATGTGTAGCAGTCAAACAACATGGTACCCAATCTGTATTTTATAATCTACATCCTGTTAATCTGTCGTGCATACTACACATATCAAATCCAATCAAAGTTTATTTGTCACGTGCGCCGAATACAACAGGTGTGGTAGACCTTACAGTGAAATGTTTACTTACAGGCTCTAACCAATAGTGCAAAAAAAGGTATTAGGTGAACAATAGGTAGGTAAAGAAATAAAAACAACAGTAAAAAGACAGTGAAAAATAACATTACGGATCCAAATAATCAAGACACATTTTCGTTTTGCACGTTAAGTAAAAATAGCAAATATCATTTTAAAGGCAAAAGAGGATTCATGTGTATGCTTCCCTTTCATCGCCATCCAATTATTTCGTACACAATTTCAGAGGTGCTTTGCGTTCCCTGTGGCATATTGCTATTAAAGGAAACCTTTGGCCAATTACCACTTGACAGGTCGGGGAAAGCAGGGTCCCTATTTTCACATCATTAACCTGTGGACTGTCAAACACAACCGAGTCCAACTAATGTTTAGATGCAGCATGGAATTTATTAATTACTCTGCGCCATACTGAAATGTTCCTTTGAAACGGTCTTCTCGAGAACCTTATAGAACCGAGAACTCGAGAACCTTATAGAACCTTATAGTTTTAATTTGACAACATAAATAGAACTTAATGTCTTTCAGGGTCATGTATCTCTTAAACATCTTAATGTAACTACTGCGGATACAAACCGTGAACCAAAAATAGCAAACTGTTCATTGTCAATTTAACCCTGTCAGACAGCTCCCCTGGGAAATTGCAGTGTTCCATTGGGTCTGGTTAAATCATTTGACCCAATCAATTTGATCAAAAAAAGACACAGCACACAGACAGTCCAAACAGCCCAAGGTTTCCAAACAACGTTGAAAGCCACAGGAGAAAACCTTGGAGCCTATAGATCCTGTTTTTATGGTCATAAACAGCAGATGACCTCAGCATGGGAGGTGCTAGGGGCTGAGAGGTGGGAGGTGCTGAGAGGAAGGAAAGTCAAATGTTTAAGTATATGAGTCATTCTCGTAATAGTCTTAGGTATTAACTTGCACCACAGTTGACCAGCACAGCCGTGGTCATAATCAGCAGCAGTGGCCAGCGAAGAACACGTCTTCAGCGAGGAACACACGTGGCCAGCAAGGAACACGGAGACACTTCGTCTTCCTGGAACAATAGTCTTGTGTTTGGACTATGAATTGCATACACTAGTTCCATTCAAAGAACTACCTTATAACTTTGATATTCCCACCATATTAAATCATGATTATTTTTTCCATTCCTTAACGGATTTCATTGTGCTGAATTTATTTTTTTAAATGATGGGATAGGCTACTGCACGTGCCAATTACGATATTGATTTATATGTTATGACTGCATGCCAAATATAAAAGTATTTGTTCTGCTTTTTGAGAATAAGAAGTGAGGCTACAAAATGCTTATGGAGGAATGAAAAGGATTTACTGCAGGCCAGACATTTCTGAGTGAGAAGGGAAACATTTCATCTGCATTCACTAATGTGTAGTCAATACATCTTGCTGACCCAAGGCCTACAGTATACTTCATTGTCAGTGGCACCTAGTATTGCTTTTTATCCAAACCTGAGCCACTTAACTAGCTTTCAAATCAGATTGGACTCAGTCAGATATTAATTTTTCATTGTTAAAATTCAATATGATGGCAAACATAGCCACAGAAGAAACGCTCACCACCAAGGCAGGGGTCTCGGCTCAGAGCGATGAATGACGCGTTCTCTTCTCCGGTCCACTTAAAGCAGCCCAGACATCTCAGAGGGAGATATTTGTTTAGACCTCACAGAGATGTGTAGACTACTGTACAGAACAACACCCGGTACCTCGTCTGCCATGCTTACTGCTGTCAAACTTGAGTATTTCTAAGAACAGTGAGAATCAAGGAGACAAGCAACCTCCAACCTGCAAAGACAGAGAGGGATTTGTGTATATTCATAATTTAACAAAGCCAATGAGAGATGTTTCAATTATGAAAATCATGTTTATGAGGAGAAGTCATTTCTTTTTCATATTATACATATTATTCAAATTAAGACCTGGAAGGATTCCTACTGTAGATAACGTTTTTTTTTTTTTAAGAAAGCAAATCAAATTTTTATCCAATCGAATACAATATATTAGAAATGCAAGTCACTGTTCGAGAAATAGTACTTGTGGACTTCCCTTAAGTAACATCAAATGTTCAACTCTTCTAGATCCGGTGACTGTGTTATTACAGCCATTAATTCATTGCGAATGGTGTGGGAGTGACTCAAGTGATGGATAGGTTAATCATAGAGGACAGCAGTTGAATACTTTAAACCCAGAGGTATGTGGTGTGCGCCCTCATCACTGGCCTCTCTTAGCCCTCTGATGCAGCTGCTGACACAGGCCAGGAAGTAGATGTGTTGCCTTGTGGGAGGCCACAGAGGGTGAGAAGAAAGGTGTCCCTAGGTGGTAGAGGACACGGTCCTTTGCATAAAGGGGATAATCATGTTGCTACAACGGGATAATTGTGACAGTTTAGTGCAGAGGGAATACACCTCAAAATGGAACCGTGGACGTAAGGTCATTCCAGCAGTCTGTTGACCTTTCGTGTGGTCTGCCCACCGCGCTCCAATTAGGCCTAAACAAATGTTGTGTTGCCATCTAGCATTGCTATCATAAATGAGGAAGTGAGCATATGTTTTCAGGAAGTCAAAATAACAAACAGCCATACCATGATCTCTAGGGCACAATACGGAACTGTTCATATTCAAAAACAAAACTGTCTGCAATCCACGAACTAAAGGACAATATGAATACAATTTCCATTGTTTCGTATCCTCTTACCGCACAGTGTACATGATGCTGGCTTGATTCTAATGGGAATCACTGATAATAGAGGAAGTATGTCCATTGTTCAACATAAACCTATTCAGGACTACACTGGTCAGCGTGTTTGCACATAAGTGCTGATTGGGACAGAAACAGGGTTGTTGAGGCTAAGATTCATCACTATGTAGTACTGACACAGTCATCAGTCAGTGGAAACCTTCCAGTGTTTTCATCTTCTCAATATGCTCTACCTTGAAAAGAACATTTATTATATCCGTGCAATGATTAATTATACGCTTAGCACCTTTCATTCAAATCACTGCTGTAACTGAGTCAAGCTATGCATTTTCCATTTTGATTGAGATGTTTAAGCCTAACTGAAACAAAAGAGTGGAGCCATTCGTAGCGCTGCCTTGTGTGGGGGGAAAGCATACTGTGGCTATGGATGAGTTCTGACAGTAAATGTGTACCATTGGATCGGAGGGAGCAGTGCTGAAGTAACCTACTGAGGGACTGTTTGTTTTGCTTGGATTTGTATGAGCCCCGAGGGAGAGATTACACACAAATCTAAAGCCCAGCTTTGTCTACTCGTGCCTGTGTTATGTGGGAATCGTAAACCCAATACATTTGAATACTAAATAAGGAAGCACACTGTAATACAGCACAGTAGCAAACTGGGTTGTCTCCCCTTCTCATATTTCTGCACCCTCACCATTCCCGTACACAGTCTGTCCCCATACATACCAAAGATCCCCCATTTTGGGTATGCGTTTTGTGGGGGACTTCGAAGCAGTGTTATGATAATTGACTTTGTTTCCATTGAGCTTGGGGATGGCTTGAGGCAGTAATATGCTGTGAGCTGCTCAACATAAAATTATCAGGTGGATGTTTGGGTTTGACAGGTTTCTATAAGGCTGGGGCCGTGCCGGGCCCACTCACATCCCTGTGTTCCACTGCTGTATGACATGGTCACCAGAGGAGGCTGGTAGGAGGAGCTATAGGAGGATGGGCTTATTGTAAAGACTGGAATGGAATAAATCAAATCAAATCAACGTTTATTTGTCACGTGCGCCGAATACAAAAGGTATAGACCTTACAGTGAAATGCTTACTTACAGGCCCTAACCAACAATGAGTATTAGGTGAACAATAGACAAGTAAAGAAATAAAAACAACAGTAAAAAGACAATGAAAAATAACAGTAGCGAGGCTATCTATATACAGTAGTAGAACTGTATCAAACACAATAAACATGTGGAAACCGTTCCATTGACTCAATTCAATGGAACGTCCTCCTATAGCTCCTCCCACTAGGCTCCACTGATGGCCACACTTTATGTGGAGCTCTCTTTTAATGTCTGTCCGTTGAAACTGGAGGATTTTGTTCACACTGAAGAGGACTGTGCCCGTTGGCTGAAAAATGCATGTGGCCCAGATTTTAATCAAAAGCACATTAAGACAACATTTTTTGAGTACATGGATGGCATCTGTCCAAAGTATTTAAGTGACATTTAGTTTAGTATACCTATTTCCCACTATATCATGGGCATGGTAAAGTGGGTGGAGTCACTCTGTCAGCTGCTAACCTAGACATAGAACCAGGAAGTACATTGTGCACCTCCATGCACTGTGTGGAACGCTCTGCAAGGAAATGCCAAAGGCTACCACTACAAAAACCACCTACCACAAAAGTGCATTTACCAAGGGGCATTCAAATATAATCACTTTTAAACCTTCTGAAATAAAGAAGGTTCCCGTTTGGAAACCCAAACCAAATGTTCCATGAAATGAATATGAAAAGTATGGCTCTGGGAAATATCTGGCGAGGTTAAACTTTTTAAAGAGAAAATTGTCTCCTATCATTGTCTCCTGATTCTCTGACCTTTATCGTAAATACCGGCTGGCAGTGTCTGAGAGCCGTTCTGACCCGCCCTCAGGTCTCTCTTAGCATGGTGTTGTTGCGGGACCCCTTTAGGTGTTACATGGAAGTTGACGTTAAACCTGAAAAGACTTCCTGTCATTAATAATGCATAGAGGGGTTTGTTTGTCCACTGTGACTCACTCCAGTGGGCTCCGCATCAATTCCACCACCGCTACTGCGGTCCACAGCATAAATTACAACCCTGCTAGTTCGCCTCGTTAGAGACACCCGCTGTTGCATATGAATATTAGTGATTTAGTAAACTACCTTTTGCATAAACAAACCTCTCATCATACATTCAGGTTTAGTGTCTCCGAGTGCTTTAATGCCACCCTGGTGCCTACATGCTTAACCAACAAATACTGTAGTGCTCACTAATAAAAAGAGCTTGGAGATGGTGGGAAAAGAACAACCAACATTGGAATCCATGTGTATGCATTAGTTTCACCTAAATAAAATCAAAATGCTATTATTTGTCACATACACGTGTTTAGCAGATGTTATTGCGGGTATAGCGAAATGCTTGTAAAACGTGTCACATACTAACAATGAGCTTAAGGCAGTTAGGGCAGCATGGTATGTTCATCCTCAGAACAGCCTATTGGTCTATTTGCAGCCCTGGAATCTTTCCCCATTGGCAGCAATCTCTATGGTCCAGTGGTAGTGTAGCCCTGAGGGCAGTAGGCCAGAACACCCAGGGCATCAGAGCCAAGCTCCTCTCCCAGTGGACACCCAGGCAGCCCAGGCAGCCATTCCCCAGTCTACTTGTTCCCATTGGGGCCCTGCTGCATTCAGATTAATGATGGATTTTCTTGTCATCCCTTATGAACAACTAATGACGCCCTGATTCAATGGTCCTACATTAAGTTGTTGTAAATTCCCACTGTTTTGCTTGCTCAGGGCACTTTCATACACTTACGTAGCCACACTTTTTGCATTGAATATGTTATTGATGGATTTTATTTGAGAGAGATACTGTATTCTCCATTAGCAGTCAGCGTTGAGGAAAGATACTTCTTTCAAATTATGTTTAACTCAGAGTGTAGATGCTATTTGATCTTCGTTGTAAGTTGTGTGCCTTCAAAGTGCCTACAATAATCATATTAGGGCAATACATAGACCCAATGTTTACCATATGACAACTGACATAACACAGTGTAACTGTGAGGCCAACTAGCGTTACTGTTTGATGTTAGGGGGCAGACAAGGGTGCTTCGGAAGCTGAGAGCTTATGTTACCTTGAAGGGAAGTCTTTCAATGCACTGAATTCAAGTCTGTGATTGTGAGACAGGCTTCAACTCTCATATGCCGAGCCTCTGGGGTTCTCTCCTCCGCAGCGGCGAGCCTGGGCTTCAAGGCAAATACATGACAGAATCTCCCATAAGCCTTGTGGATGAAACAGATACAGTAACAAGTGCAACTGTCTCCCAATGAGGTATACTGTATGTAAAGCTGTCATACTGTATCCTCTCTCTCTCTCTCTCTCTCTCTCTGTCTCTGTCTCTGTCTCTGTCTCTCCTTCTCTCTTGCTCTCTCTCTGTCTCTGTCTCTGTCTCTCTCTCTGTCTCTGTCTCTGTCTCTGTCTCTCCTTCTCTCTTGCTCTGTCTCTGTCTCTGTCTCTGTCTCTGTCTCTGTCTCTGTCTCTGTCTCTCTCTCTCTCTCTCTGTCTCTGTCTCTGTCTCTCTCTGTCTCTGTCTCTGTCTCTGTCTCTGTCTCTCTGTCTCTCTCTCTGTCTCTGTCTCTGTCTCTGTCTCTGTCTCTGACTCTGTTTCTCTCTGTCTCTGTCTCTGTCTCTGTCTCTCTCTGTCTCTGTCTCTGTCTCTGTCTCTGTCTCTCCTTCTCTCTTGCTCTCTGTCTCTGTCTCTGTCTCTCTCTCTGTCTCTGTCTCTGTCTCTCTGTCTCTGTCTCTCTCTCTGTCTCTGTCTCTGTCTCTGTCTCTCTGTCTCTGTCTCTCTGTCTCTCTGTCTCTGTCTCTGTCTCTGTCTCTGTCTCTCTCTCTGTCTCTGTCTCTGTCTCTCTCTCTGTCTCTGTCTCTGTCTCTCTCTCTGTCTCTGTCTCTGTCTCTCCTTCTCTCTTGCTCTCTCGGAGGAAAACACACATTTGCAAATTGTATTAGACAGCCTGTATTGGTCAGAAGGGCACAGCGAGACTGGATTCTCAGTTTAATCTGGTCATATCTGTACTGCTATATATAGTCATGTTATCTCCCTCTCATGTCTATGTGTCCAAGGCCTCGCCCCCCGTCTCGGCTGTTCGTCTTTATATCTTGCTCCGTCTTTCTCTTTCGGATGGTGACGGTGCCTCAGTCCCCTGAGACCGTCCTCATCCCTCCCAATGACTGCCCTTTATTTGATGTCATTGAAAATGCATGCGCTTCTTGCTGGGAAAAAATGAAAAAGGTAAAGATGGGCGACCAGAAGTGGAGAATCAATTGAGCTGAAATGGAACTGCTTCTCTTGGGGAAGAAAAACATTGTGCTCACTGAGGTACTGAATTGCTTTGGAGAGAAAGGGAGGAGGTGGATGCATGCTTCAGCTATATCCAAGGATATTAAAGTCATGCATTAATTACTAAAAGGAATATTGCCTGGAATTGAATGGAATGTTCTCCCTAGCCCCCAATCCTGTTTGTTTGGAAATGTGCTTGCTTCCTTTGTGGCATCAATGGCATACTTTGTGGACATGCCAGGCCTCTTCAGAAAAAGGGCTTCGTACAGGAGCACAAACAGCTGCAAGGCACTGCACACTAATGAGTTTATATCTAACTTTACTTCCCTGATAAGTGAGGGGTATTGTGCCGCATCTCTGTGATTTGAATTGTTTTTCAGACAAAGCCCTTTTCTTTCCCCATGATAATTGGAATGGCCTCATATAAATTCAGCCAGGAAAAGCTTTCACAATGGTATTTATCTCAATGGAGGAGAATGAATGTCACCGCAGTGATCAAAAACGTGACAAAAACGAATAAAGGAAATACGTAATGATAAAGTTGTGAATGTGGAGATGCACACAATTTCCAGGTTCGTGCTCTCAATGTGCTCTTCAGACGTTCTTTGAAACCACTTGAAATGCAGTACTCATGACCTTCTACAGCAGAGGCAGAAAAGGACGTGTAGCAAAAGCTATACCAGTTTTCTTAATGTGTTGCTAGATTGCTTTTCAGTGTTGTCACATACGGTATATCCTGTGGTGGTGTTGGGGGATGGTGGTTGTGGTGGAATGACACGCTTGCACTATGTATGGACAGAGCACTACAAACCAGCTAACAACTTCAGCACAATGGACAGCAGCAAGGGAAAAAGGTCAACCAATGCATAAAGACGTAGGATCTTAATTTGAGTCCGTTTTCTACAGCAGGAACATAATCCTGCAGTAACAGGAAATGTGGATTATTATGTGGATTATAATTCATCTATATTTTTGTAGGGGTTGATACATTTTCCGTAAGGGAAAAATCAAGTCTGAAATTTCAAAGTGGCAATTACAATCTTCAGAAGCCTTTTTAAACCTCAAATATACGACACGTTTTACATTTTCTGCATTGCAGGAACGTTCTCCTGCAACTGGGTGATCAAATTAAGATCTTGCATCTGTATGAAGTGCTGGAAGAAGGAAGTAAGGCTGCGCTTACACAGGCAGCCCAATGCTGATTTTTTGCCCAATTGTTGGCAAAGAGCTGATCTGATTGGTCAGAAGACCAATTAGTAGAAAAAGATCATAATTGTGCTGCCTGTGTAAACACAGCCTTACACAACTCTTCCCCACAGGGGGAATCCTAAAGAGCAACATTTATCCTTTCGTCAGGATGAACTCTAATATATGTAAATGTTGACCATTTGTGCGGAATCCATTTCAAATGCATATCTACTGGGAGAGCACTGTTTTAAGTTGCTGAAAACAGCTCCACTTGCCCACCCAAATGAGGGTGAAACTGTGCTCACCCTTTTGCATGCCTGTTTCCATCTCCCCCAGCTAATTACTCGAAATAGCCAATTAGCCACATATATTAGCATTTCATACATCCACCTCCGTCATAAATCTAGCTTAAGTGTAGTGTATTTGGTCATTTTGAAGGTAGAACATTTGCTTAAATAGTGAATGATTGGGCTAATTAAGAGCTTTGAGGGCCAAGGGTTGAGGCCAACTATGTAAGTCCAGACTTCGAGAATTAGAATTTGACACAAATGTTCTATTCTACAACAGGCTATTTGGTATTCCTGATGGTGTGATGCTTTGTAAAACTTTAAATGACTTACTGCTCTGGCATCTCTTGTAAATTCCCAATACCACACTCAATTGTTCTTCAGTGGATCGAGTCCTTCAACAGGCTGATGACCTAGTACGATTCTCACCTTTCCAGGGAGCAAGAAATCTCATTACAAAGCACAAACTCCATTCTGGATGGCCCTTTAAAAAAAAAGATGATACGCCATGGAGAATGGCTTAGAATTACAGTGTGCACTGATGGAAACAGTAGCCTTAATGGAGAGAGCTTTTAAACCTAAAGTCATATCCAAAGTGGAGTTATTGGGAACTGCGGTATGAAAGCACTTCGGACTGTTTGCTCAGTTGGTACTATGAGCAAAAAAAGAAAATATCATGGTCTGAAACTGTAGATCTAATATGCAAAACCTTCCTTCAACAACATTCATTGATTTGCAACATAAACAAACTAAAAGGTTATGGATTTGTCCCAAAAATAATTGTGCATTATGCCACAGACCTGTATTGAGTAAGCTTGTAGACAATTCAATTATACTAAGGCCTATTACAAACCGACAAACCAACCGAGGTATTGTCAGAATTGTCTTAACCAACAGCAGTAGAACGAATCCAATGAGAAAACAATTAGGTTGCAGACAGCCTGTATTTGTCATAAGAACAAGGAGAGCACAACCAACACTTACAGTTTAATTTAATTCTGTTCATGTAAGAGTAAGATACAACTTGGGATAATACCTGCAGGTTTTATTGCAATTTTCCAGACCATCAACTCAGCACTCACGTCTCTGGTCTTTGAGCTCACCAGCTGCCGGTGGGCAGGAGAATGTATGCCGACACCTCTTCTGCTGCTGACTCAAGACATGGCAGACTAAACTGGGATCTACTGTACAGTCTTACCTGGATAGTTCACCCAAATTACGAAATTACATATTGGTTTCCTTACGCTGTAAGCAGTCTTTGGACAAGGTTTGGCAGCAACCCATGCTTTGGTTTAGTTTACCTGGCACTCTTTCCAACGTTTTAGCATTTGTGGCACAAATCCCATTCAAGTCATGGTACTGATATTAGCATTTTTTTGCACATTGTATTCAAATAATCTATGTGACTTTGTTGAGCTTCACAATCAATTTCGGTTCTTTCGGGTGATTCGGACATGATGCGTGAAAAATGCTAATATCGGTACCATAACTTGAATGGGTTTTGAGCCAAAAATGCTAAAAGGTTAGCATTTAAAAATGGTACAAGGCAAATAAAACCAAAGCATGGATTACTGTCATACCTTGTCCATAGACTGCTTACAGGGTAAGAAAACCAATGTGTCATTTTGTATTTTAAGTGAACTATCCCTTTAAGTGTGAAGCTAGATGGAGCACATATTGTGAAGCCTGAGTGTTTGTATAAGATATGTTCTATTTGCCTGCTGCAGAGTCCTGCTGCTGTTGTCAATACATGTTGTGTCGTACTGTATATGTGAGGTAAAATCAGTGCATAAAGTTAAACGTCTGCTAACTATGCGTGTACAGGAACAACGGCACTAATTCCCTCTTCTTGTCAATTACTTTGCTCTGCCAAAGCAGCTTTCTACCCCACCAATTAACCTTCTGAAACCGAGTGGAGTTCCTCAATCAAATTATGCCGTGGGAGAACCGGGGTTCTGAGTGACAGCGAACCCTGCCTCAGCACTCTCATTAAGAGGATATGAGCAGAATGATTCACTGTCTCCTCCTTTTTCTCCACTCAAGTCCATCAAATTACACATTAACATTTTTTTTTTATCCGTCCAGGAACCTGTGAGGTTACATGGCGTGTTTAGGGACAGAACACTGACACTGTGTGATATCCAGCTTGGCCAAAAACAAATGTCAGAGTGGCCAAAAACAGATTGGTGGGAGACAGAGAACACCTGGGGGCCTGAGCTTAAAGGTCATGAACAGTCAAAATCCTGTTTTTCATGAAATTGGATGATATTTGAGGGAAACGAGATCAAAATATGATGACCAAAGTATGAAAAATGACTGTTGCTTCTACATTGACAAAGTTTGATCTTGAAGTTACTGGCCCCCTCCCCCATGTCCAAAACTTTGAATCATTATTAAGGGGACAACTTGACCTTGACTCTCATTTTAATACACCAATGGTAACATGATATTCTCTTACCTATTCTCTTCATTTAAATATGTACCGGCTTGTAACCAACATCGGTGTGTTTGCAGAGGGGCGTGGTTTAAATAGCTCGACTAAGGTGTCAGCAAATATAATTCAGAGTTTACCCTATTCATCTACGGCAAAGATACTTATATGTTTCACCTGTCATCTGTATCGGGTGTTAGCTAGTTACTGGCTAACTAGGTCTTCAGCCAACATGGAACAGGAAAGAGCGGGGGTTGTCGTTCAAAACTCAGACGCAGTTGTCAAGTCAACACATCTGTCAGTGTTGCTATGAACGGCATCAAAAGAAACATGCCAAATGGGAGATGAATAAAAATCTATATATATCATTGACGCAATTTCAATGTTGTTTGAGTTGCTTTGTGTATCACCAAATTAGCTTGAGATGATCTCACTGCAACACTGCTCACTGCATCCAAGTTTCTTGACATAGGAGTTTCAAAGAGCTGTCAGTCAAGGTGAGCTCATGAATATAAGCCCTCCGCCCACTCAGCCTGTCTTTTCAAACTTCCTGGTAGTTAGCCATGAGTACTTTTCAGAACTTTTCAGAATGACTGTTCAGGACCTTTAGCCTAGCGAAGAGATTCTCACTGTTGAAATCCCAACAGCACCTGGAACCACTACAGCAGAGTACACTGTACATCTGTGACACTGTGACTCACCTGCCCAAGGACCAAGTACCTACATCAACATAACATTGCAGAATGTGGGGAGAAGCTATTTCACAGCCAACACGTAGGGCTTATTTCAGAGCTGTATTTGTTATTTCCTTGAATCATTCCTCTGCCAGATTCTTACGCACACAGTCTGTAGTCCTTGTGCCAATCATTTTACATTATCAGCACTCAGTGGAGTTACTGTATATAATGTACACATTAAGCTGTGGTATTTTAGCTATTGATTAATACATGGAATGTTGGGAGATAAGGAAGGTACTTTGGCAATCTATCGTTGAGGATTTGTACACATGTTAAAAAAACAATACATAATGTTCAAGGCAAAAGCACTGTTGGTTTGTGAAAAAATATAAACATTTTTTTTTTTAATATGAATACACCAGCAAATTGCTCTTCTTTATCTTTTTAAATACTAATCACAATTCCCTGACAGAATATTCCATGCTGCATGTCTTATGATAATGGCTTTGTGTGGTTGTTTACGTTTTATATGTACTTCAATAATGGAACTGCATTCTGGACTCTTAGGCTAATTGTTGCAAGTCACTATTCAGCTTTACAAGCTCCAGCGAACCAGAGACCTGCATTACACATATCAACCCCCAATGCTCTCCCAGTCTGTGGAGACAAGGAACTATGCCAACAATAGACATGGCGCATCTGATTCACTCTGACCTTGGCAGCCCTCAGAGGTCACCGTTCCTCTCCAATACATCACCAATAAAGAAACCCAGCCTGCCTTATAATAGTGCTGTGGCAGCTGTACCATGAACTCATATTGTCCTGCAGCCGCCACCATGATGTGCAGTGCATCTTTATTAAAAGTTGGCTTGGGAGTTAAGACGTGGAACATAGAAGCATTAGCATAAGACTACAGTTAGTGAGCCTTTTATGTGTGTTTCTTTGTTTTGCTTTAGTTTCATACAGTATTCTGCAGTGCTTGTATTTTCTACTTTGTGTATATTTCAACTTCTCTTAAATAATTATCTGAGCATTTCCTTTCAGCTTGTAATAGGACTCCTCAATACTTGGCGATGCAGACATCTGATTCAGTAGAGTTGAAGATGGAAATACCAGTAGTGGTTACTGAATATACTGTATCCTCCGACTTAGCAACAGATAAGGAAATACAATCTACTTAGTCATTCTGCTACGGTACTGTAGTCATTTCAGTACAAGAAGCATGTTCAGAATAATCTATGTTTGTGACTGTGCATGATAGGCTACATCTCCTTGTCACTATGGAGATACTGTACAATATCTCTATATCTCTAACCTCCATTCCCAAACATAGAAGATATGAGTAGCAGATGATAGCAGCCAGCAACGGAATGAAGGAAAGCTTCAGGATTGGATGAGATAGTAAGGAATGGAATCAATCATTGAGAGGCACAGTGGCAGCAAGGACATTGGGCTTGTCAGACTATTCCACTGGCCACATTTGATCTATACAGAAAGCCTCAGACTCTTGGCCGGAGAAAGCGATGGAAATAGGAAGGTTGGAGGCAAAATGGAGACATTGAAAGCTGTCTAGTGAGATGGCTATGTTGGGGAATAAAATTGTTTTTGTCTTTTGAAATGAAAGAATTTGACATGGTATATATTCCAGAGAGGACAATAATGAAGGGATTTGTTTTTAGTTAAGGTTAAGCTATACTGAACTGACAGGGTAGGATGTCTGGCATACAGTATCACAAAAAATGAATAGTAAAGTTATACTCTGAGAGGGGAGGTAGGCAAGAACATGCTGGTGGTAAGGATAGTATCTCAGTTAAGGTGGGAGTGATGCAACAGTTTAAAAAGCATTTAAATGCTGACTGCTGGTAGAATTTATCTGGCACAAAATGTTCTGATAAAACTTGTCAGCATTTGCATTTTTATTGCTATTGTCCATTTGAATGTTCTCCCAAAAACTCACCGATAATGGGATGAGCATTTGCGAGGCTGTGTATGAGCAGATGCTACCTCACGTAAAAGGCAGAACAGACATCAAATGCGATGCTACATTCCCTGTGAAATGAAAGAATCAAGTGCCGAAGTTAAAGCCCTCCCAAGTAATGTCACAGCTATGCTGGCAGCCTTCTGGTTCGATATACAGCAGTTCCCTTCCTTGGCAGAATGTCTCCTTCCACAGCAGCAGCCTGGCTGTGGAAGCTGCACCCTCCATCCGCCCACCCACAGTGATCCACAGGTTCCCTCACAAACAGGGATGCTGGAGTCACCAATACCCAACCAACCAACATCAGGTGTTCCTCTGGCAGGTGTCATGTCATTTTGTATTCCCAGTGACTGGTGCCTTCCTGGCCTGACAGCTTCGCAGCTACTCCCACTAGCAAATATACATAGAGTATAAGTGCCATGTATTCATTTTTCTAACATGTTTATGCACTTACTGGAGTTACTTCACATCAAAATATGAAGTTAGGAGGGCTACTTTTGTGCAGTAGAGTACAATGGAATATTGTGAGTTATGCAAAGCAAAACAAAGAGACTCCATAATACTGAAATATATCTAAACCAACTTCACAAAAGACTTCAAACAAACGCTTGTTCTGTCATTTTGAGACTTACTCTTGAATAATTGCCTCAACCAGATTAATAATAAAGTGTATCCTCGAGCTGTGTCCATTGTAAAATATGAATCCTGTAGGAAGTGTACAAAGGGCGCATGTGGTGTAATGATCCCTCGATTCATAATGTTCTGAATTTAATTAGCTATCAAATATCTTTGTTCGGTTTCCTTGAAGAGAGTTATGATACGGTTCACTGCAGAGACATGTTGCACAATCAGGTCCCATAGCTGTTTTGTTCACACAGTGACACATTCAAGGTCTTTGCCTGTTCCATAAATAGTTGAGAGACAAGAAGGTGCAGATACAGAAAGAGACAGCCGAATAGAAAAGACAGGTTATTTTCTTAAATACTCCCTCCACACTCGCTGTCATAATCACAGAATGCTAGGATTGATGGCTCCACAGCGGGGGCCACTTAAATAAAAAAATCCACATGTATGTCGACACACTCCTGGACGGTCTGACAGCAGTTTATTTTGTCGTTTGATGTGATGATCCGATTCGAGTTAATAGTCATGACATGTATCTGTAGTGCATGTCTGATGAAGTATAAACCAGCTTACAGTGCAGAATGTGTTGTAGCGAGGCTCCAGCGGGGAGAATGCTGGTTTATCGTCAGCAACTATAATCTAATCTATTCTGAAGGAGAGGCTCAGGTATAGATGTAAAGATCAAGACTAGATTGGATGCCATTCTCTAATTACTTTTGACACAATTACCCTTATAGAGCAATATGGGAGTCCTCTCTAAGGTCCTCTTAATTCTCCTCTGAACTTTGTCCCAGACCCAATCCTTTGAGCAGACGGGGCACTCGCCCAAATGAATTAAGGTTTCAATTAGTCACGCTAAATGGAGCCTCATCCAAAACGGATTTGATGGGATACAGAGACTGGTGCCTTTAGGCTACTTCTAAAAGAAAGGCCTGTGAACTGAGTCATCCTCATCAAAATAATCCAGGACCCATTGAAGATGCAGGTTCGATACCTGCAGGGAAATGAGAAGCCTGAACTGTAGCTTTCTTCCATTGATCATCAGTATTATTTCAAATAAGAGTCTCCCTTGGGGGTAAGCATCTGCAATACAGCACAGTATGTGGTGGGATTTAGGCTGAACTGAATTTAGACACGGAATGACTGTACTCATCCGTTCATATTACATTGATGAGCTAACTACAGGGTGTAAAGATTGGACAGTAGAAATGTAGTCTTTCATACCAATTTGAACTCTGAAAAGGCAGATTACATTGAAGTGTTTACCAAAATAGTAAATTATTGTTAGAGCCAAGGGTTGACTAAGCCCTGGAGTGAGGAAAAATGGATTAGGATAACCAGTATTCAAACTTGAAAGGATTCTTCTGCCAGTAGATGGCACTTTTCCCACTTCACACAGTCTACTATCTCACCTCCCACAATCCGGTTATCACTGAGATCACTGCAAACATCTCAAAAGCATTACTACGGCAGCCTAGACATGTAAAATGAAGCCTGTAAAAGGGAGAGGACAGTCTATGATATGTTCTTTCTTCAAGTACTGTACATTCGGCACAAACAGTTTCCAAAATGTTTTTTTTTAAAAACCCTTTCAAGCTATTTCAAGGAAATTCTCAACGCAAGATCACATTACATTAGAAAACACCAACACACCTCTCTCCGTCTGGTCAATAGCCTGTTCTCAGGCAGTTAAGGAGAATAATGTTCTCCTTCAGAGAACCATGCATTCTGAGTCATGTTCAATGTTGCCATACATTACTTACAGAACAGACTTATTTAACAGTGGTTTATGTCTGGGACAATAGTAACAAGTCACCAAACAGCAGCGATGACCAATAGGGTCTCACCAAATATTATTCATTGTTTTAAGTACAGGTATGCCCAATTGTTCCTTCAATGTGTTTTCATACACAGTCTCAGCATTTACGAAACTGGCAAACGACTTCAGCAGAACGATTCTCAGTGTTCTCACAACACAAGATTGAATAGCAAATGTTACAAATACATCTTCAAATGGGCGGAAGGTGGTGGTTAGAGCGTTGGGCCAGCAACAGAAAGGTTGCTAGGTTGAATCTTCGAGCTGACAAGGTAAAAATCTGTCGTTCTGCCCTTGAACAAGGCAGTTAACAGGCCGTCATTGTAAATAAGAATTTGTTCTTAACTGACTCGCCTAGTTAAAGAAAGGTTAAATAAATAAAAAAATATATAATTTAAAAAAGAAATGCACCTCTTGATGAGTGTGGGGGAGGGGAGGCATAAAAACAGATGGTCAAGTATCCTACTTTAAAGGTGAGTGGCCTCAGGTCTAAGCTTTTGTTGTGAGCTGTGAAAGATAAACCAAAGCCTGTACCGTTCCTTTCCTCTAATGAGTACGCTACAAAGTGAAGTGAAGGCAATTCTTCAATCTCATGTACTATGGCGAGTAAATTAAACATTCCTTGTGCAATCCGTCACTCCTTATGTGAATCAGAGCATCAGATATTCACATGTTAAATGGATTTCCAATTGTCACAATGTTACAAAGCCCCACCCCCCCAACCAACCGTTCAATCTCTATCCGAGAGCTTGACATGACTTGAAGGTCAACTGGGGTGTCTAGCTGGCTTCAACGTGAATGGGATGCGACGGAACAGAGAGGCACAAAGGAAGTTTCACGCAGGGCAACCTCGTCACAGCTTACTGTCAGCAGTGAGGAGAGAATCGTCAGGGGTGTCTGTAATAAATGGGTGACAGCTGTCTCTCAACGCGGCATCCATCTCCCTGTTTTAACTTACATTTATTTTCCCCGTGATTGCCTCTCTCAATGCTAATTCGCTGCGGAGCAGGCTGCGCCAGCCTCTATTAACGGGCTAGTTTGCGCCGCGACACTAATCGCACTCATTACTAATCATGAAGCAAACCAACCATTTACCCTTTTCAATATGGACGATCCCCTCGTGAGGAATAGGGCATGCTTCATCCATCTTGTGGCAAGGTCACAGTAAAATAGTAAGCAACGATACCCCACTTTGGTTTTATGATGTCACACTGCATTTAAGACATTACCATGGTGATATGGCGCTAACGTAATCATTAATAGTGCCTGCGGAGAACATAAGCAGGTCTCATCACTGCTCTCAGGACTGAATGAAATAGAATGACAGACATAAACAGGCATTCTATTTCGTTCCGCCCTTGAGAGCACTGATCATTTCTATCTTCGCATTACTGGAACGCAGGGATGGAAAAATCACCAAAGGAACAAGGCCTATATATATGTTTCAGTTTGCAAGTCACAAAAGCAGCTTGCATGACAGCATGCCTTTGAAGAATGTGAAAGAAAGGGTTAAATTCCCTCTCTGCTGAGTTTGAGAAGCATCAATGGCTGACTCTATAATGTTGTTTTATGATCACTTCATGTGTCCACCTCTAGAACTCCATATTTCATGGGCTAATCATAGATGGTCTGTGGTAATCCATTCAAATGGCTCTTCACTTCAATTAATTACTGTCCCAGGTGGACTAGAACCGGGCACTTAAAGCTAGAACCCTTAATTGAAGCAATAACAAAGTGTCACCCCGCTTGTGTTTTGGTACAAAGCTGAGGGAGGGCCTGAAGAAATGTAACCACTCTCAAAT
Source organism: Oncorhynchus clarkii lewisi (assembly GCF_045791955.1). Classification (NCBI taxonomy): domain Eukaryota; kingdom Metazoa; phylum Chordata; class Actinopteri; order Salmoniformes; family Salmonidae; genus Oncorhynchus; species Oncorhynchus clarkii. The sequence goes on from NC_092159.1 coordinate 40,645,183, forward strand.
TCATAGACAGAGATGTGGATACAAGGACTGACCATCCATGATATCTAAATTATAGTTTTAACAATTATTTTAAGGCTATACAGTGTTTGTTTACATTTACATTGTTTACAGACATTGGAGTAAAACATGCTTGTTTTCTGGGTTCTGATGGGGTACGACTGTTGAGCTAAGCTCATGAGGCATAAGTTATATTCTTCAAGAATCAATGGGTATACACTGAGTATACCAAACATTCGGAACACCTTCCTAATATTGAGGTCCACCCCCCCTTATGCCCTCAGAACAGCCTCAATTTTAAGGGCATTTACTCTACGAGGTGTCGAAAGCTTTTCACGGGAATGCTGGCCCATGTTGGAGGTGTACCTGGGAAGAATTTCAAGGCCTACCCTCAAACTCAGTGCCTCTTTGCTTGACATCATGGGAAAATCAAAAGAAATCAGCCAAGAACTCAGAAAGAAAATTGTAGACCTCCAAAAGTCTGCTTCATCCTTGGGAGTAATTTCCAAACGCCTGAAGGTACCACGTTCATCTGTACAAACAATAGTACGCAAGTATAAACACCATGTGACCACGCAGTCATCATACCACTCAGGAAGGAGACACATTCTGTCTCCTAGAGGTGAACTTACTGTGCAAATCAATCCCAGAACAACAGAAAAGGACCGTGTGAAGATGCTGGAGGAAACAGGTACAAAAGTATCTATATCCACAGTAAAACGAGTCCTATATCGACATAACTTGAAACGCCGCTCAGCAAGGAAAAAGCCACTGCTCCAAAACCGCCATAAAAAAGCCAAACTATGGTTTGTAACTGCACATGTGGAAAAAGATCGTACTTTTTGGAGAAATGTCCTCTGGTCTGATGAAACAGAAATGGAATTGTTTGGCCATAATGACCATCGTTATGTTTGGAGGAAGAAGGAGGAGGCTTGCAAGTCGAAGCGCACCATCCCAACCGTGAAGTACGGGGGTGGCAGCCTCATGTTGTGGGGGTGCTTTGCTGCAGGAGGGACTGGTGCACATCACAAAATAAATGGCATTATGAGGTAGGAAAATTATGTGGATATATTGAAGCAACATCTCAAGACATCAGTCAGGAAAGTTAAAGCTTAGTCACAAATGGGTCTTCCAAATGGACAATGACCCCAAGCATACTTACAAAGTTGTGGCAAAATGGCTTAAGGACAACAAAGACAAGGTATTGGAGTGGCCATCACAAAGCCCTGACCTCAATCCCATAGAACTGAAAAAGCGTGTGCGAGCAAGGAGGCCTACAAACCTGACTCAGTTACATCAGCTCTGTCAGGGGCAATGGACCAAAATTCACCTAACTTGTTGTGGGAAGCTTGTGGAAGGCTACCAAAAACATTTGACCCAAGTTGAACAATTTAAAGGCAATGCCACAAACTACTAATTGAGTGTATCTAAACGTCTGACCCACTGTGATTGAGATGAAATAAATAAAAACTGTAAGTAATTCTCTCTACTATTATTCTGACATTTCACGTTCTTAAAATTAAGTGGTGATCCTAACTGACCTAAGACAGGGCATTTTTTTACCAGGATTAAATATCAGGAATTGTGAAAAACTGGGTTTAAATGTATTTGGCTAAGGTGTATGTAAACTTCTGACTTCACCTGTACATGTAGGTAGAGTTAAAGTGACTGTGCATAGATAATAAACAGAGTGGCAGCAGTGTAAAAGAGGGGGGGGGGGCCTTCCTCTGACACCATCTGGTATAGAGATCCTTGATAGCAGGAAGCTTGGCCCAAGTGATGTACTGGGCCGTATGCACTACCCTCTGTAGTGCCTTGTGGTCGGAGGCCGAGCAGTTGCCATACCAGGCAGTGATGCAACCAGTCAGGCTGGCTTGTAATGGGTAGTATATGGTGTTGTAGGTCCATTGCTGCTTTAAATTCAACTCCATGCTCTCAATGGTGCAGCTGTAGAACGTGAGGATCTGAGAACCCATACCAAATCTTTTCAGTCTCCTGAGGGGGAATATGCTTTTTCTTACCCTCTTCACGACTGTCTTGGTGTGTTTGGACCATGATGGTTTGTTGGTGATGTGGACACCAAGGAACTTGAAGCTCTCAACCTGCTCCACTACAGCCCTATCGATGAGAATGGGGGTGTGCTCGGTCCTCCTTTTCCTGTAGTCCACAATCATCTCCTTTGTCTTGATCACGTTGAGGGAGAGGTTGTTATCCTGGCACCACACAGCCAGGTCTCTGACCTCCTCGCTGACATAAAGGCTGTCTCATATTTGTCATTGATCAGGCCTACCACTGTATTGTTGTCGGCAAACTTAATGATGGTATTGGCCATGCAGTCATGGGAGTACAGGAGGGGACATTCTTGATACACACAATAAACTGTTGAGTGTGAAAAACCCAGTTGTGTTGCAGTTCTTGACACAAACCGGTGAGCCTGGCACCTACCACCATACTCCGTTCAAAGGCACTTACATCTTTTGTCTTGCCCATTCATCCTCTGATTGGCAAAGACACACAATCAATGTTTCAATTGTCTAAAGGCTTAAAAATCCTTCTTTAACCTGTCTCCTCCCCTTCATCTACACTGATTGCAGTGGATTTAACAAGTGACATCAATAAGGGATCATAGCTTTCACCTGGATTCACCTGGTCAGTCTGTCATGGAAAGAGCAGGTGTCCTTAATGTTTTGTATGGTCATTAGGACCGGAGCCGTCATGACCACCATCTCTAGTGGCTTGTAATGGGTAGTATATGGTGTTGTAGGTCCATTGCTGCTTTACATTCAACTCCAGCTGTTAAGTTCAAGGATATTTGTAGGCTGTTTCCTGTAGACTAAATATAGAACATGGAAAATCAATTGTGTTGATTGAGCACCACTGGGCCCTGGCCTTTTCACAGGTGTTTGTGGATGTTTTCATTTGAATTCTCATAACTGTGTTTTTCCTTGAATTCAGGCTGTAGTTATATGAATCGCAATGCATCACATTTAGCAGGCTGCAGGAAAAAAACATTGGCAGAATGCATCATCAAGCCTGTTTGTTGATTAAAATGTCGTTCTCTCAATCCAGGCTCTGTCAGGTGGATAGGATTGCACTGGGGAAATGGTACATATGTTTGCTTCACTGCAAGTGATAAAAGCACCTCAAAGACATCAAAAGGTCACTATGCCTCCAACCCTTAACCTGTCTCAGCACTGAATACATTGCCCCACAGTATCAATTTAGCATTGATACCTGTATCAGTTATGTATGAAACTTACTAAAATAGGTGCCATTTGTCTTTCTCTGGGTGCCAACATATATACAGTACCATTCAAAAGTTGACACACCTACTCATTCAAGGGGTTTTCTTTATTTTCACAATTTTCTACATTGAAGAATAATAGTGAAGACATCAAAACTATGAAATAACATATATGGAATTATGTAGTAACCCAAAAATATATTTTATATTTGAGATTCTTCAAAGTAGCCACCCTTTGCCTTCTTCACAAGGTCCTTTGCTGTTGTTCTGGGATTGATATGCACTTTTCGCACCAAAGTACGTTCATCTCTAGGACACAGAACGTGTCTCCTTGCTGAGCGGTATGACGGCTGTGTGGTCCCATGGTGTTTATACTTGCGTACTATTGTTTGTACAGATGAACGTGGTACCTTCAGGCGTTTGGAAATTGCTCCCAAGGATGAACCAGACTTCTGGAGGTCTGGAGGAATTGGCTGATTCCTTTTGATTTCCCTATGATGTCAAGCAAAGAGGCAAGAAGTTTGAAGGTAGGCCTTGAAATACATCCACAGGTACACCTCTAATTGACTCAAATTATGTCAATTAGCCTATCAGAAGCTTCTAAAGCCATGGCATCATTTTCTGGAATTTTCCAAGCTGTTTAAAGGCACAGTCAACTTAGTGTATGTAAACTTCTGACCCACTGGAATTGTGATACAGTGAATTATTAGTGAAATAATCTGTCTGTAAACAATTGTTGGAAAAATTACTTGTGTCATGCACAGGCTACCCTGGGGCGGCAGCTAGTAGCATAGTCAATCAGCTCGGGGATTTAAACTTGCAACCTTTCGGCTATTAGTCCAACACACTAACCACTAGTGTGGTTAGAGTGTTGGACTAATAGCCGAAAGGTTGCAAGTTCAAATCCCCGAGCTGATAAGGTACAAATCTGTCGTTCTGCACTTGAACAGGCAGTTAATCCACTGTTCCTAGGCCGTCATTGAAAATAAGAATTTGTTCTTAAATGACTTGCCTAGTTAAATAAAGGTTTTAAAAAAAGAAAGTACATGTCCTAACTGATAGTTTGTTAACAAGACATTTGTGGAATGGTTGACTTGTGGAATGGTAAACTTCCAACTGCAACTATATATATATATATATATATATACACATATTCATACATACACACTTTTATTTAGAATATACCTTCCTTTATTGTTCCCCGCAAACCCTACAACTCCTCCCTCAAACCCTACGACCCCTCCCTCAAACCCTACGACCCCTCCCTCAAACCCTACGACCCCTCCCTCAATTGGAATAAACTAACAAACAATAACACTTAGGCTTTTACTGACGGCTTATACATTCTATACACATTTTACAGACAATCTATTTTACAATAGTTATATTTTGTTTGTTTTTAGTCCTGGCCTTCCTCTATTTCTGATGTTCATCCAGTTTGATTTCTATTTGCCATATATTTGTAACTTTGCTATTTCACAACCTTTCTGAACCTATATACATGTTACAGACCCCGTATGTTTTACATTAGTTATCTTGTTGTTATTAGTCCCACCCTTCAGCTCCATTCAACCCCTCCCATCTATCTCTTAACATCATCCATATTGGATTTCTATTTGCCATTTATTTTTCGACTATGCCTGTGGTGCTTCACAAAAGTACTGAACCTATCAATTCTCATAGTTTCTACAGATTGTAAATTAAAGATAAAATGTTTTGCTAAAATAATTTGTATATTATTGATCGATTGACTATGGCTTTTCAAATGAGTTCTAGGTAAATGTTGCAATTCTTCAGCCATTCCTGGACCTGTGACTAAAAAACGAGCTACATACAGTATGGACAGTACCAAAATAAATGATCTAATGACTCTGCCTCCTCGCAGCAAAATCAGCAGAGCTGGGAAAAGTGTATCCTTCACATATTACGTATTATTCACGTATTAATTTGTGGATGTCCATCCCCCATTTTGTATGATATGTTATGAATTCCAATTCGTATGATATGTTACGAGTTTGCTTAACTTACAAAATGCTACGAATTTGCGAAATGTACTGTATGTTACGAATTTGCTAAACTTATGAATTTTACAAATAGTAGCTAGTTGGCTAATGTTAGCTAGGCTAGGGGTTAGTGGTAAGGGTTAAGGTTAGGGTTAGGGTTAAGTTTAGGAGTTAGGTAAAAGGGTTAAGGTTAGGGGAAGGGTTAGCTAACATGCTAAGAAGTTGCAAATGACTTACAAAGTAGGTTGTTCATGATGAGTTTCGAACTCGCAACCTTTGGGTTGCTAGACATTTGTGTTATACACCCACTTATCCACCTCTACCAGCCTTAAGTAACCATCCGTCGTATCTAACCATACCAAACGTAACATATCATACTAATTTGTGTGTCCCTGATTTCCATTTACTATGTTACGTCTAGTCTATGAGACCAGGCTGATAGTTCTTGTTCCTCTCACCAACTCACTAACATAGAGATAATATTTCACAAACTGCACTTTGTCAGAGGTGTGATTGGCATTTCTTCATATTCTCACCGTCCAGTGTGCAGTGGCTCTACGGTGCTAAATGTCAGTCAGTAGAGATGAGAAGCAGTTTAAAGCTGATGCTGCAACGACCTACTCTACTCTTTTTAAATGATATAGATAAAATGATTATGCAGGGGAGTTAATGGCCATGGCAGGGAAAAGCACCAGGGATCCCCTTGATGATGGAAATTGTGACATTTGGCATATGCAATTGTGCAGATTTTTTTGCTGCAGAACAGCATTCATGACATAGTGGAAACATATTTACATCAAACAGTATTTTGTTGTGTGAGAGATACTGCATGTGGCTTGAAAAATAACAGCCCTATAGGACAGCGACGGATCTCATCATTTAAGTTTGAGGTATTTTGCAATAACTTCACCAATACAGTAGCCTTCACAGAGTATGATATTCTTATAATATGTTTTTTTTCAGATAAATGCAATTTTGAGGAAGAATGACCTTACTGCACAGTATGTGTGTGAGGGATAGTATATTACCAGCACAACCATATGAGACAAACAATAAATAGGAAGCCTGTATGTGATTCAAGGCCAGAGGTGAAGGGAGCATGAAGGTTAGCAGTGGAAATCTATTCCGAGTCGATGTCAGTCAACCTTCTCCGATGTCATGAGCATGTCTTCCAGGGGGGGTTCTCAGTCCTCTAGTCTCACTATTAGGGGAAGATTTACTGTCCCCACTGGGGCTTTAATGATAAGGCCTGGATGTACAGAATAAATAAAAACAAATAAAACCTCCCCTGTCTCTATAACTTAGAGGGTAAAGGTTTTAAACACTGCCACGCTGGTTTCTTACTATTCTCCATTTTGTGTCATATTGCACGTAATGCCACAGTGAATCTTGATCTCAATTGCCTCTACAGTACCATGGGAACAATAGGCGATGTTCCATAGTTTTACCACAGCATTCTTTCTGGACAGGCTCTGTCCCTTGTGACACGTGTCAAAGAAAGCAGCTTGGCACAGAGGGCCCTCACCTCTTTTCAACTGTTTAACTTCCAGACGTCCTAAACATCCGTCAAAGCAAAGTGTCAATCACAGGTTCAAAGTGGTCCTTAAAAACCATACTCACAGTCTGTATTGTCTCCTCAGTTTCAAGGCTCAGTTAGAGGAACTAAATAGAATGAGTGCATGGACTTGAAGTTGACCCCTTGGATCATCCTCAGATGAGAAGTCAACATGTTGCTTTTTTACTAAAGTAGGGCTCCCGAGGGCAGTACATCACCACTGTTGATACTGGAGAGATTAAATCAACGCCAGTCAATTGATCTAGCTATCCAGGCGTTCACATTGATGTGTTCAACTGTGATAACATTTTGAAGTCCTTCCAAATGTGCCACTCTCGCTAGTGATTGACAAAGACACATCAAAAGGCGATTTGCCTCACATTGAAATCTAGTTGCCATGGACACTGACATTGTTTGAAATCAAAGGGAAACAGTGTCAATATTAGCTCCAGTTTGAAATTCTAATAAAAAATTGTAACAGGTAAAAATCATTAAAACATGAAAGGCTAATAGATTAAAGAGTTCTAATCCTGCTCCTGATGTGCATAATAAATATCATATTTTAGTGACCCTTGCATTGGTGAGCATATTATAACTATAGATGGTTTGACATTATGGACTCAGGAAAGATTGCTCTTCATAGTATCTACAATTCAGTCCATACACAATTGTGTAAGTTCTTAGATGCCTTCTTCGAAGATTGACAGAGAGCAGCATACCACAATGTGTTTGACACACCCTGATCTGTTTCACCTGTCTTTGTACTTGTCTCCACCCCCCTCCAGGTGTCGCCCATCTTCCTCGTTATCCCCAGTATATTTATACCTGTGTTCTCTGTTTGTCTGTTGCCAGTTCGTCTTCTCTTGTCATGTCTTACCAGTGTCTTTTCCTGTCTCGCTGCGTTCTCAAGTTCTGTTTCCTAGTTTCCATGGTTCTGACTATTCTGCCTGCCCTGACCCAGAGCCTGTCTGCTGTTCTGTACCTTATTGTCTCTGCCCTGGATTACGGACCTCTGCCTGCCTTTTATTGTCTTTTGCCTGCCCCCTGTTTGGGTCAATAAACATCTGTGACTCTAGCTGTCTGCATCTGGGTCTTATCCTGAGTTCTGATAGTGTTGTATTGTCTTTAAAAATGACATAGATTTGAGCCTTTACCTTAGCAGCAGACAACATGGCTATCTGTGGTCCTACTAACAGATTCCATCCCTTTAGGGTTTAACAAGGAGAGTTTGAGGCTTTCTAGCAGTTAACCTTGGTTAAATTCCTGTTCCCATGCTGTTTATTCTCCACTGCCCTCGGATTCTCCACAATGTGAAAAACATGACAGTTGAGGTACTGACTACAAGTTCAAAGAGAATATGTTCAGATTGACCCGTCTGAATCCCTTTACCATTCAGTCTCTAGATTGCTGGCACTCAAGCATAGGGAGGGTAGTGTGTTTCTTCCCTGGTTTACATTCACTCTTTTGCAGGTTTTACCATATCCTTTCTGCCATCCTAGACACATTTCCTCATCTGCTTGGTACTGCACTTATGCACTATTTTCCATACACTAACTATATGACAGGTTAATATTTAAGTCATAATGCCCTCAAAGCAAGTGTTTGGAGGATACATTGGCACGGGTGTTGTTATGCTCGAGACGAAGTGGAGGGCCGGCAAATCGTGCCAATGTATCCTCCAAACACCGGCATTAAGGACATTATCACTTTATACAACGGATAAGTAACAAATTGAAATGATTTTTTCATGAAAAAAAATATTTTTATGAACTTAATCATTCTATCCAATCATTCCTTCAACAAGATATAGTCCCGACACAAATCTAGGGTTGCTACCCAAGCCGTCTGGTCGTTCATATAGACTTGACCCTGTCATTCAGTCTTTTTGTTCTGTGTTGCCATACTGGCTGGCAACACTCTTAACCCTTGCTTGCTAGCTAGCCAACTACAGCTAATTTACTGTCATGTCAAACAGTGCAGCCAGAATAACAACAGTAGCTGCATTTACATTTGTTTAAGCTGTTTTCTCGTGACATTTATTTGGATATATCCATAACAATGAGCTAATGAGACACAATTTCACCTGGCATAGAAAATGTGCTTTCTCATCAGGACACTGTTGTTCAGAGGAGCTAGCCAACAACACAGCTAACAATTTCACTTCAAACTGAAGCTGGAAAGATTGCAAACTACCTGCACTTCGTTTTGTTTTACCTTTCTTCAATTGACATTTCTTTGTATATATCAATACAAATGATGCCAGCTGATTCATGATTTCGACTGTCTGAGAATCGCTGTCTGCCTGTCTGTCTCGTCTCGACTACAGACCCCTACACCTTCTTTACTATGGGACAGCTGGAGATCGAAATTGAATATGGAAACAATGTTGCAAATGTTAGAGAGACAGCAAGGTTTATACAAATCTTCGCTGTTAAAAACTAAATGTTGGTCTAAAAGAAATGTAAGATAATGTCTAGATGCTTTTTAAAGTGGAAATCAAGTTTATAAATTGCCTGGTTGGGCTGATGAGACACTGGATTGCACAGTAAGATGGAACAGAGCAAATAGTCATTTTCGTGTCAAAGATTTAGCTGGTGGAATAGACACTGGCTGGAATGCTCTTTTAACCAATCAGAATTCAGGATTTGACCCATCCGTTGTATAAAGTCTACCAGACTAACTGTCTATCCTGTACTCTATCCACCATTCATAGTGACAATAGTGGTAGGTGGATCATTTGTCCAGATCTGCATTAGGCTAACTAGTAATCATACCACACATAAAAGCATTCAAAGCTGCATCAATTTTCCATATGAATCCACAAGAACAAATAGATACAGCTGATAGGCAGTGAAGAAACCAGGTGCATAATTGCGAATGAAAGGACAGTGAAGACATGAGACATGCAGCTCAAAAACCTTTCCTATTGATCTAGTTTAGGGACATTACAATTATCCTACCTATAGTAGTCTACAACACCACAATTACAATTAATAATTGCATTATTATACTCTAGGTTGCGGTGAAAATGTCATTTGAAAAGCAGTGGGAAAGCCCTGTAATTTGAATGTTTCATTCAATTTGTATTTTTTAATTTTTAATTTAACCTTTATTTAACTAGGCAAGTCAGTTAATTAAGAACAAATTTGTATTTACAATGACTATCTACCCCGGCCAAACCACTGACGACGCTGGGCCAGTTCTGCTCCGCCCTATGGGATCGGTGGATCAGTGGGTGGGTCTTCTCTCTACAGTTTATAATGTCTAGAAAGGAACAGTAGCAAGCCCGTCTGGGTGTATTTTGACTTCTGTTTTATTTTCTATTTTACTAAGCTGCGCTGTCTGTTGCAGATCATCAATCTCCCAAGTCGTCCTATAATAGTGTGGCCAAATACGCTCCTGGCAGGCCCAGTTATTCAGGAAAGCTTAACACATGCTCTGCCTCCTCTCCAACCCGAGCCTAAATACTGTATGTGTAATTTAACTATTTAAATGTATTACTTTTTATATGTGGCAGAAACACAACCAATCACAATGTTTGGTTCGAAATTCACTTATAGGCATGCTCACGTGCATCCAAAATATCATTTCAGCATCCTCAAAATGGCTTGACATTAACCAGGTTTCCATCCAACCTTTTTATGCGAGGAAAGTACATGTCGTATGAAAAATGTCAGGATATCATGGAAAAGCATACCATTTATTACGTTACAGATTAAATAATGATGAACTTCACAGGGTGGTGAAAATGCACAGTGATGAGCTTGATGCGCCTTTCAATAAATATCGAGGGTCTTGTTCTAATGTGTCAAAAGGATCGATGCTTAGCTGCAGTTTGACAAAATAATAATCCATAATAATCTGATCATGTAGCCGACACACACACTTTGTCTGTGAGCTGTTGTCTGAAGCACACATGCCAATACCAGAGTGGACACATTCACTATACCTACACAACATTTTTGGTGACAAAACAAGTAGACCTAGAGTTGAAAATGCGATGGAAATCCATTTAACTTGTATTTTATTTATTCGGTACATGAGAATTGAACCACAAAAGTTATTTTCATGTGCACTACGTATTTATGCACATAATTTTATCCGCAACAAATTAAATTACATGGAAACGCAACTCTGATGGGATAACACAATCTCACACTCAGTTCGCGCAAATATGTAGAAAAAGTATTTGGCTTAATTTGTAGGAAAGTACATTTTTTTGGGGGGGGCAAGCTTTGGAACAATCTGTTGAAAGATATTGGAGCAATGCATTTTGGGCAATGGTGTTCCACACTGCCTTTTTATTGTATCCCAAATGTATATATATAAAAAAACAAGTGTTACAACCCAATATTGTTAATCATGGGCGGCAGGTAGCCTAGTGGTTAGAGCGTTGGGCTAGTAAACGAAAGGTTGCTGGATTGAATCCCCGAGCTGACAAGGTAAAAATCTGTTGTTCTGCCCCTGAACAAGGGAGTTAACCCACTGTTCCCCGGTAGGCCGTCATTCCAAATAAGAATTTGTTCTTAACTGACTTGCCTAATTAAATAAAGGTGAAATATTTTTTTTAAAATTACAAATATCAACCAGGTAGTGACCAAAATACTTACAATATAATAGTAGCCTTAGGTTAAAAATAGTTTTTCTTAATTCCGATATTGTTTTCTATGCTTTTATGCTTGTTTCTATGCTTGTTTTCGCTTAATACTTTACTTACAGATTGGAGTAAAAAGTTGTATTTGTCTGATTTTTCTGTTTATTTTCTGTGGTATCGATGAAGGTATTTGATTGGGGAATGGGGATACATTATCATGATGGGAATTAAATAACCAATAAGTGTGGGGAAACAAAAGACCCGTAAAAAAAATCTGTTTGGTTTAAATTCCCCTGGTGCAACTGCATGGCATTTGCAACTATAACGAGTCTGTACTATGATCAATTATGCCATATCAATGCAGTTAATAATGAATTATGTTGATTTACACTTATGGCACTTCCAAGGCCGTTTCATGATGATTGTTATGGTCGTGTCAATCATGTTATATACTTAAGCTATTGTGACAAGGCTTTTTCCAGCATGGTGTAGGCCTACTGCTTCTGCCCAGAGGCCTACTAGGAATTCATGGCAACGGCCGTTAGAGCACACTTTGCCACGTATGAGCCCTGGTTAGAGACCTCGTTGCAGCTTTCCCTTTCTTCCGCTACATTGATGGCAGCGTTGGGATCACGTTCAGCTCACACCTTGTTATGTGATCTAGTGGTGGGAAGCATTCTGTTCTTCAACATTGTGTTGGGTGTAATTACATTGATATATTTAGTGAACAATGGATAAGCAACAATGGGCATGACGGATAGAAGTAGTCACTACAGGTATTATCAATCCTTACATCAAAGTTGCCTGAAGCTGGGCCTCCCGGGTGGTGCAGTGGTCTAAGGCACTGCAAGAGACTCTGGGTTCGAGCCCAGGCTCTGTCGCAGCCGGCTGCGACCGGGAGGTCCATGGGGCGACACACAATTGGCCTAGCGTCGTCCGGGTTAGGGAGGATTTGGCCGGTAGGGATATCCTTGTCTCATCGCGCACTAGCGACTCCTGTGGCGGGCCGGGCGCAGTGCACGCTAACCAGGTCGCCAGGTGCACGGTGTTTCCTCCGACGCATTGGTGCGGCTGGCTTCCGGGTTGGATGCGCGCTGTGTTAAGTTGGTTGGGTTGTGTTTCGGAGGATGCATACGGGAGTTGTAGCGATAAGACAAGATAGTAACTACTAACAGTTGGAGAAAAAGGGATAAAAAAATTAAATAAAAACAAATTAAATTTAAAAAAAGTTGCCTGAAGCTGAATGGAAAGTGCCATACCCAAACCAGTTATTCAGAAGAAAATCCTCTGTATGTCTAATTTGCATAAGTTCACATACCTGTGTGGACCCAAAACAAACACGTTCTACACCTTTACAAAGTACCTGTTTAAAGTGTTATTACATACATGATGTTCTTTTGTTAAAGCTTATACATATACTTATACATACCTGACAATGATCCACATCATATGGTAGACAAATAATGTAAGTGTGCTCTGCAGCAAAACACAACTATCCGTTATTTAGGATGCAAACCAATAATATGAATCACTGTTGATCCATCCTGTTCTGATCTAATGAGGCGGATGTAGGATTTTCTACGGCCTAGAATCAAGGCCTTTCCCAGTCATGAAGGATGAAGCTAGGCCTCTCTTGGTTCTCATTGGCTAAGACTGATTATGGGCTATATGTCAGACTCTCCTATACCACTTTGCCCAACATGTTATACCCCAAAAGTTGTAAATTAACCCTTTTATAAGGTTATATAACTTGTATGATTATTATTAGAGCTGTGAAACCCATAGCTGAATGGCTCAGACTGAGCATTTCTCACTGGAAATTGCTGCTGACATTGAACATAGCCTAGGGTTAGGTTATTCAATTAATTTCAGACTCTCCTATACCACATTTCCAAACTTCTTATACCCCATAGGTTGTAAATAAAACTTTTTTAAGCTGATTCAACTTGTATCATTATTATAGAGCTGTGAAACCAATTGCCGAATGGCTTCATTTATTTATGGAGAGCAATTTCCATTTTATAACAGGTAGGGTCCATTTATTTACAGTAGAGTGTTGATTAATTATTGCTTTCTTCAGTGGAAATACAGAATATGTATAAAAATGGCAAATATTCCAAAAGCTAAATCAGGTAGAGATTAAGGGCTATTTAACCATGTTAATCATTACTGAAACATGCAACTGCAAACATTTAACCAGTTAAAGATTAGGAATACATGACAGATACAACATTTTTATAAAAAATGATGAACACAATAGTCAAGAGTTGAATATAACATCAGTAAAAACAAAGTGAGTGTGTGCACATATGTGTGTTGGTGTGTAAGTGTAAGTGTAAGTGTATAATGGTGTGTATTATATAATTTCCCAACATGAAATTGTATCCACATTCCCCAATTAAATATCTTCATCGATACCACAAAAAAAGAAGAAAAATCTGTATTTTTTTCTCCAATCTGGCAACCCTCATAAAATTCGACATACAGTGCATTCGGAATGTATTCAGACCCCTTGACTTTTTACACATTTTGTTATGTTACAGCCTTATTCTAAAATGAAATAAATTGTTATTTTTCTTAATGAATATACACACTATAATTTATTATTTACATTTTATTTCACCTATATTTAACCAGGTAGGCTAGTTGAGAACAAGTTCTCATTTGCAACTGTGACCTGGCCAAGATAAAGCAAAGCAATTTGACACATACAACAACACAGAGTTACACATGGAATAAACAAACATACAATCAATATATACAGCATGTGCAAATGAGGTAGGATAAGAGAGGTAAGGTAATAAATAGGCTATGGTGGCAAATTAATTACAAATAGCAATTAAACACTGGAATGGTAGGATGTGCAGAAGATGAATGTGCAAGTAGAGATACTGGGGTGCAAAGGAGCAAGATAAATAAATTAATACAGTATGGGGATGAGGTAGACTGGATGGGCTATTTACAGATGAGCTATGTACAGGTGCAGTGATCTGTGAGCTGCTCTGACAGCTGGTGCTTAGTGAGGGAGGTAAGAGTCTCCAGCTTCAGAGATTTTTGCAGTTCGTTCCAGTCATTGGCAGTAGAGAACTGGAAGGAGAGGCGGCCAAAGGAAGAAGGGGGTGATCAGTGAGATATACCTGCTGGAGCGCGTACTACGGGTGGGTGCTGCTATGGTGACCAGTGAGCTGAGATAAGGCGGGGCTTTACCTAGCAGAGACTTGTAGATGACCTGGAGCCAGTGGGTTTGGAGACGACTATGATGCGTGGGCCAGCCAACGAGAGCATACAGGTCACAGGAGTGGGTAGTATATGGGGCTTTGGTGACAAAACGGATGGCACTGTGATAGACTGCATCCAATTTGTTGAGTAGAGTGTTGGAGGCTATTTTGTAAATTACATCGACGAAGTCGAGGATCAGTAGGATGGTCAGTTTTACTAGGGTATGTTTGGCAGCATGAGTGAAGGATGCTTTCTTGCAAAATAGGAAGCTGATTCTAGATTTAATTTTGGATTGGAGATGTTTAATATGAGTCTGGAAGGAGAGTTTACAGTCTAACCAGACACCTAGTTATTTGTAGTTGTCCACATATTCTAAGTCAGAACCGTCCAGAGTAGTGATGCTGGACGTGCGGGCAGCGATCGGTTGAAAAGCATGCATTTAGTTTTACTCGCATTGAAGAGCAGTTGGAGGCCACAGAAGGAGAGTTCACCAGCACCGAGAGCGACATCATTGATGTATACAGAGAAGAGAGTTGGCCCGAGAATTGAACCCTGTGGCACCCCCATAGAGACTGCCAGAGATCCGGACAACAGGCCCTCCGATTTGACATACTGAACTCTATCGGAGAAGTAGTTGGTGACCCAAGCCAGGCAATCATTTGAGTAACCAAGGCTGTTGAGTCTGCCAATAAGAATGTTGTGATTGACAGAGTCGAAAGGTCGATGAATACGGCTGCACAGTAATGTCTCTTATCGATGGCGGTTATGATATCGTTTAGGACCTTGAGCATGGCTGAGGTGCACCCATGACCAGCTCTGAAACCAGATTGCATAGCGGAGAAGGTACGGTGAGAATTGAAATGGTCAGTAATCTGTTTGTTAACTTGGCTTTCAAAGACCCTAGAAAGGCAGGGTAGAATAAATTTAGGTCTGTAGCAGTTTGGGTCAAGAGTGTCTCCCCCTTTGAAGAGGGGGATGACCGCGGCAGCTTTCCAATCTATTGGAATCTCAGATGATACGAAAGAGAGGTTGAACAGGCTAGTAATAGGGGTTGCAATAATTTCGGCAGGTAATTTTAGAAAGAGAGGGTCCAGATTGTCTAGCCCAGCTGATTTGTAGGGGTCCAGATTTTGCAGCTCTTTCAGAACATCAGCTATCTGGATTTGGGTGATGGAGAAGTGAGGGAGGTTTGGGCGAGTTGCTGTGGGGAGCGCAGGGCTGTTGACCGGGGTAGGGGTAGCCAGGTGGAAAGAATGGCCAGCCGTAGAAAAAAGCTTATTGAAATTCTCAATTTTTGTCGATTTATCAGTAGTGACAGTGTTTCCTAGCCTCAATGCAGCTGGGAGGAGGTGCTCTTATTCTCTATTGACTTTACAGTGTCCCAGAACCTTTTTGAGTTTGTACTACAGGATGCAAATTTCTGTTTGATAAAGCTAGCCTTAGCTTTCCTAACTGCCTGTGTATATTGGTTCCTAACTTCCCTGAAAAGTTGCATATCACGGGGGCTATTCGATGCTAATGCAGAACGCCACAGGATGTTTTTGTGCTGGTCAAGGGCAGACAGGTCTGGAGTGAACCAAGGGCTATATCTATTCCTAGTTCTACATTTTTTTAATGGAGCATGCTTATTTAAGATGGTCAGGAAGGCACTTTTAAAGAATAACCA
The DNA here is from genome assembly GCF_045791955.1 of Oncorhynchus clarkii lewisi. NCBI lineage: Eukaryota > Metazoa > Chordata > Actinopteri > Salmoniformes > Salmonidae > Oncorhynchus > Oncorhynchus clarkii. Next base: position 40,661,461 of record NC_092159.1, read on the forward strand.
GGCATCCTCTACTGACGGGATGAGGTCAATGTCATGCCAGGATACCCCGGCCAGGTCGATTAGAAAGGCCTGTTCGCTGAAGTGTTTTAGGGAGCGTTTGACAGCGTTTGACAGTGATGAGAGGTGGTCGTTTGACCGCAGACCCATTACGGATGGAGGCAATGAGGCAGTGATCGCTGAGATCTTGGTTGAAAACAGTAGAGGTGTATTTGGAGGGCGAGTTAGTTAGGATGATATCTATGAGGGTGCCCGTGTTTACGGATTTGGGATTGTACCTGGTAGGTTCATTGATAATTTGTGTGAGATTGAGGGCATCAAGCTTAGATTGTAGGACGGCTGAGTTGTTAAGCATGTCACAGTTTAGGTCACCTAGCAGCACGAGCTCAGAAGATAGATGGGAGGCAATAAATTCACAAATGGTGTCCAGGGCACAGCTGGAGGCTGAGGGGGGTCTATAGCAAGCGGCAACGGTGAGACACTCGTTTCTGGAAAGGTGAATTTTTAGAAGTAGAAGCTCAAATTTAGTACAGACCTATAATGACAAAGCAAAAACTGTTTTTCAGAAATGTTTGCAAATTTATTTAAAAAAAAACTGAAATATCACATTTACGTAAATATTCAGATCCTTTACTCAGTACTTTGTCGAAGCACCTTTTGCAGAGATTACAGCCTCGAGTGTTCTTGGGTATGACGCTACAAGCTTGGCACACCTGTATTTCGGTAGTTTATCACATTCTTCTCTGCAGATCCTCTCAAGCTATGGCAGGTTGGATGGGGAGCGTTGCTTCACAGCTATTTTCAGGTCTCTCCTGGGACACTCAAGGACATTCAAAGACTTGTCCCGAAGCCACTCCTGCATTGTCTTGGCTGTGTGCTTAGGGTCGTTGTCCTGTTGGAAGGTGAACCTTCACCCCAGTCTGAGGTCCTGAGTGCTCTGGAGCAGGTTTTCATCATCTCTCTGTATTTTGTTCCCTTCATCTTTGCCTCGATCAAAGTCTCTCAGTCCCTGCCGCTTGAAAACATTCCCACTGCATGATGCTACCACTACCATGCTTCACCGTAGAGATGGTGCCAGGCTTCTTCCAGATGTGACGCTTGACATTTAGGCCAAATAGTTCAATCTTAGTTTCATCAGACCAGAGAATCTTGTTTCTCATGGTCTGAGAGTCTTTAGGTGCCTTTTGGCAAAGTACAAGCAGGCTGTCATCTGCCTTTTACTGAGGATTGGCTTCCGTCTGTCAACTCTACCATAAATGCCTGGTTGGTGGAGTTGGTTGTCATTCTGGAAGTTTCTCCCATCTCCACAGAGGAACTCTAGAGCTCTGTCAGAGTGACCATCAGGTTCTTGTTCACCTCCCTGACCAAGGCCTTTCTCCCCCGATTTGGCTGGGCGGCCAGCTCTAGGAAGGGTCTTGGTGGTGATGGAGGCCACTGTGTTCTTGGGGACCTTCAATTCTGCAGAAATGTTTTGGTACCCTTCCCCAGATCTGTGACGCGACACAATCCTGTCTTGGAGCTCTACGGACAATTTCTTCGACCTCATGGCTTGGTTTTTGCTCTGACATGCACTGTCAACTGTTGGATCTTATAAAGGTGTGTGCCTTTACAAATCATGTCCAAACAATTTAATTTACCACAGTTGGACTCCAATCCATTTGTAGAAACATCTCAAGAATAATCAATGGAAACAGGATGAACCTGAGCTCAAAATCGAGTCTCATAGCAAAGGGCCTGAATATTTATGTGAAGAAGTTTTTATTTTATTTTTTTAATACATTTGCAAACATTTCTAAAAACATTTTTCGCTTCGTCATTATGGGGTATTCTGTGCAGATTGCTGAGTATTTTTTTCCATTTTTGAGTAAGGCTCTAACGTAACGAAATGTGGAAAAAGTCAAGGGGTCTGAATACTTTCAGAAGGCATGGTATATATATAAATAAAAGTGGTAAACAAAAAAAGGGAGTGCACCATTGCCCATCATGCATTGCTCTAATAACTTTCAAAACACTGTTTTCCGAAGTTTGCCTCCCCAAAATGTATTTTCCTATGAATGAAGTCTCATAAAAATGTGTCGTTTCACACAAATTAAGACGCACAAAAATGCACGAAATCTGCTTAAATGCTATTTCTACATATTTGCACGAATTGAGTGTGAGATTGTGTTGGATGGGGAAAATATTGTTTTTATGCAAATGTTTGAACATTTGCATGAAAATCTTTCGCAATTGGATTGAAACCTAGCTATAAACACCATAAAGACTCTGACAAGTGCTCTAATCCAGTGTCACTTTGATTATGCCTGCACATTAAGGTTCAACAGCAGCCCCAAAAATCTAAAGAATAAGCTACAGTCCAGCCAAAATAAGCTTGTAAGAATTGTGCTTGAACTACCCTCTCATACTCATCTGGAGGTCAATCATTTTAAGCAGCTAGGCTGGCTATCTGTGGAAAAAAATGGTAGTATTAATTAAACTTGGTCTGGTCCAAGTTCACAGATTTTGCTCCCAGGTACCTATCCAACTATTTGTTATTTGTCAGAGCTGTCCACCAGAAAAATACCAGAGCCAGAGAGTAATATTAACTGTTTTAAATATAAGTCTACCTGGTAAGAACCATTAAGCAATAAGGCACGAGAGGGTGTGGTATATGGCCAATATACCACGACTAAGAGCTATGCTTTGTTAATTGGTTGTATGGTGCATTGGCACAGAAACCTGTTAATGGAAAATGTGTTGCATATATTTTACATAACTATAAATATGGCATCAAAATGTAGAAAATCTGATTTCCCCCTAGCTTATCATGGTCTGCAGCCGGCTCTGGTCGTAGTGTAGGCCTAGTGAAACAAGCAAGCTCGTCCGTGGTGGTCGGCGAACCCTCAACCTTCTGGCCTGTAGCCCTGCATGTCAACGACTATGTTACAAAAAGAGTGGCAAAGATGATGTTTATCCACGTTCATAAACGCAGGGTCGCTAGACTTCCTGTTATTTGTGGACATAAGCATAATTTTTTATCAATTCTATGAGGGTGTGCATTTTTTTTTTTTAAGTTCAAAGTGAGGGTCAGGTGAAAATATTTGTAACGTTGGGGAGGGGGGTGCTTATTTTTATGACCCCCACCCAGTGAATTTAGAACTGACCCTTCAAATTAATTTTCTTTTGTTGGAGAATATCATGTCCTGTGAGGGCTTGTCTTGTCTCATGTAGTTATCCATGCATATTGTGACCGGCAGATTAGAGATAGATTCCCCGGGATCCTCTTAGGGACACACATTACAGGGCAGCGTAACACCTGGAGGGAGTCATGCTAAGGTTGAATCCATGCCAGTCACTGGACTTACCTCTGCTATCTGGGTTAATGTCTCCGATAAGTAAAAGCATCTCTGGGATCCTCCAGTAGCATCAGTCCAGTCCTCATGGATCCTTCTTCTGGTCCTCTGGGGAAACACACAGAAAATCGAAGGGTAAATCAAACTGCTCGTTTTTGCGCTCCGCACAGGAAAACATATGGCAGAGTGCAAAGTGTGAATGAATCTCTTCATAACGTTGGAGTGGTTTTAAAACATTTCTGTCCAAACAAAGATAGAAATACACGTAGAAATCCATATTTTAGTATCTAGCCAGCTCACACTGTTGTTTCGGTTCAGAACAGGGTCATTGGTTTTAGTAGTGCTCATAAAGGAGTAGTTCCCAACTCCGGTGCTGGAGTACATCCAACAGTATTCATTTCTGTTGTGGCCCAGGACAAGCACACTTGATTCTACTTATCAACTAATCATCAACCCCTTAACAAGTTGAATGAGGTGTGTTTGTCTGGGGCTTCAACAGAAATGTATACTGTTGGATGTACTCCAGCACCGGAGTTGGGAGCCACTGTCTTAAAGGATTGATTAGGGGAATTCATCTTAGGTGGGTGACCCTTATTACCTATAATGAACTATCATTGCCGGGGCTCTTTGCAATAACAATTCATGAGCACGTCCAACAGCACAACAATTTTTTCAAAGGAGTGATTTGATTCACTCTATAAACCTCAATTAACAGGAACAAGCTAATGAAATCCTGTATACCATATTCTGGCCATGCAATTTCCTGTGATCAGCAAACTGCTCATACTAATTAAACAAAACTCAATTTGCTTTCCTCCCTCTAAATGGCTTCCTGTATAAACCCAATGACTATTTTCCATACTCACTGCCCAGGGGGAACATGGGTGCTCTCTCTGTTCATATTACGGAAAGGCAAGACAATGATGAGAAACGGATGCTTTGTACCCAGTATATGTCATTTGTTAGCTAAATAGAATATGATGTATAGCTCTGCTGTTGCCTTTACTCATGTTGGTAGGATTTATGTTTATGAAGTCTCTTTGCAACACTGCACTAATGAAAAGTTCCTATATAGAGACACCTACATACATATTAACTCAAGCTTCAGATGAGTGCGCTATCAGTATTCATATCAGTACTCTTGTTGAAATGAAATGATTCTCTATTCCCCTCTCCTGTGATCCACTGTTTGCGTGACATGCAGTATCTTGGGAAAAACACAGACAGAAATTCAATGTAGAACAGTAGCTAATGGAAATCTGAAACACTGCTAGAATTTCAATAAATCCGAGGATGATAGATAACACCATTCAATTAGCTGGTAAGGATGCAATTTGCATTCTGTTGAAAGAGGTGATAGTTTGAGTGCCACGAGGCAGCTGCCATATATCGCAGGCGGGCCTATGAAAACCCCCCAAAAACGGCGGAAACAAGAACCAAAAGAAGAATTTGGGGAGTCTTGGGCGCTATTCTTTTAATTACTCATCATAATGACTCCATTTAGCTGTTCAATGGCCCATTTTATGGCATTGAACAGGCCTGGGAAGCCCTGTGTCCTTGGCAGGGTTGATCCTGCAGCTGCCCCAGCTAGCTGCCCCATCTAGCCTACACTGCAGAACTGAAAACCCTTCCCTCGACTCAGAACCCTGGGAGAATACAAGGGTCTCTCAAATATTGACATGAAAAACAACACGTCTACATGGGTTTTCACTGTTACTAAACACAGCCGTAACTCAATACATTATTTTCCAGATGTAAACAGAGAAAAAAATATAAACGGACGAGAAGCGCAAAACCCCCTGGGGATTTCAAATGTAAGTAAATGGTGTTTCCTGCACATATTTGTAAAAAATCTATGAAGTAACTAAATGAAGGAAACAAAATAACAAGTAAACAGGAATCACATCACATCTCCTATTAGAGCCCAATTATCCCCCCCCAACCATGTTATCTCAGAGGCTGATGCTCTTCTCTACTCATACAGTACGTGTAGTTTTGACAGGATTCTGACCTATTTGTGATGTAAGTGTTTCTGAGGTGGGGCGGGGGGTGGGGGGTGGGGAGCGGGCCGCAGGGGGGAGCTGGAGCCCAGGAGGAGGTGAAGGCCCCATATGGCCTTGGAGAGAGAGAGAGCATGAGTTTATGGCACATCACCGGCACACTGACCCTGAGCACTGGAAGGCTGGGCATCAACTCAGTCCGATCTGACTGACTGACTCTGCTCAGCTGCTGACAAGTGCAGAGGGGCACACAGGGGTATGTGGACCAAAATAGCCCTGCTGTGGTCCACTTCAGTTTGAAGCAATTGCTCACAAATCACTGGCATGCACTCTCCTCCAAGATAGCGTTCCATAAAATGAGCTTTGTTGCACTGGAAATGCATTCCCTTTGTATGTATTCATTATTGAGGACACCCTGGATACCTTGTTTCAATTCGTGATAATGATAGCAATATTACAGGACATTGCTACAAGCGATTAGTGAAGTCCTTAGGTATTACTGTCTCAAGTTAATGATGTTCCCCATGAGTGTGGGGTTGAATTTCCTAGACCATTAATAAATTATTGCTCTGAAGATACTGCACGTAGAACATTCTGTCTGCCAAGATACACAGATTGCATTACAATCTGTTCAATGTCGAATATCACACATATTATAAAGTTAACGGTAATGACGTGGCATTGGTTATCCATGGTACTGGAATTAAGTTAAGGCCCGGGATTCAAGACACACAGATTACACGCATCACACCGATTAGATGTCTTGGATGGGATGTCAACAATATGGATTCCCAATACATTGTTTTGTCTGGCTCGGTTGGTCTTGTACTGGATTCACTGTGGAAGATGTGTAGTAGAAAGATGTTGCCAGTTAGTTGTGAGATAACCATCTGTCCATTCCACTCCCTCGGTCTGTCGACAAGAAAATACAACGAATATTGTACTAAAGAAGAACATGACAAGGCTGAACACTAGAAGATGAAACTGGGGCCGTTAATGTGGAAATCCAACATTTCCCAATTACAAACTTTGTTGTGTATTCTCCTCTATGATTAGTACTTCAAAGCAGTGCAGCACAAAATAGGGATGGTAATTACATTGTTAACTTAGTATTGCATTGCAACCCTTCTCTGAGGGACCTCAATGTGCTTGGTTGGTTAAAGCTGAGACTTTAACGACTGCACAAAGAAAACAACAGAGACGGGATGAGAGATTTCAGGATGGAACGGATGGATTCATCTGAAAACAAAAAGGGCACTGGAATTCCCCAAGAGTTCAATGAATAATGAAAGAACCCCTGGCCAATTCATTTAAAGATCATTTTAAACAGAAAGAAAATATGGGTTAGTATGTGTCTCTTTGCTCTGAAAATATCCTATATTTAATCTGCAGAAAATACAAATACAAAAATGAGATAAAATCAAATAATCGTCCAGGTATGAAAAAATGCCATAGGCTCACAAAAGATTTGTAGAAGAAGAAAGTGAATTTCTAAGTGCGTTGGCTTTTTGTACAAGAGCATAATTCCAATGGAATATTCCCAAAAGGCGGAGTTGGAGACAGATGCAGCACTACACAGCACAGTAACATACAGTGAAACCATAAGAATGATGTAAGGTTTAACTGCATTTTTAGGACCTAGTCACATCAGCATTTCGCTGCACCTGCTATAACACCTGCTAAACTGTGTACGCGACCAATAAAGTTGGATTTGATTTGAGGTGTCTTAAAAGAAAGACGGCCATAAGAGAGGGCTGAGGGCTTTGCCTCTAGTGGCTGGCCGTCTTGGAGGCCACTGTAAGAGGAGAAGTATGCAGTCGTGCATTCATGAGTATCCCTATAATTCTTCTCTATGATGGGCTGAGATGCACACACTGGGATTATGCTTAGACAATCACCGCGGGGACGCCCTAAGACAAAGAACAGCCTCCACATGATGGAAACAGAAGCCCCGTTTACACCTGCTTCTAACATGGACTGTCCTGATCTTGTCGACATTCTGACTGTGCACACATATTTAGAGAGGCGTAGATGATTATAAGACTCATTGTGATCTGATTGTGATCAATTCTTCCTGACTACCTCCGGAGGGATCCATTGTATCTGGATATCAATCATGTGTAAACAGAGCTGCATAGTCAAACCATTTAAATCATCATTATACTGGTCTCTAAAATGGAAATATTTAGACCACAGAATTAATCATCAGTTGGATTGAAAAGTGACTATATTCTCTGGTGGTGCAATGCAACCAACCTTTCTAAATGCAGTACAGCCAAGCTAATCTAAAAACAATGGATTCAGGCTAATAAATTATGTTTGGGTGGAAAAGACTGATTCCAGGAAGACCTAAAGGATCATTTTCCGAGGCAACTATTTGTTTCGTATTTGTTGAATTCCCACTTTGTTGCGCTATGCTCAAGATCCAGTAGGAAAACAGACCCTGTTTTTGTGAACTTGATTTCACATCTGAGTGAGTCAGTCTCTCCGTTAGACCTGGAGGCATGGAGGCGAGGAGCCACACTGTTGGTTCCCCCTAGGGAGACTGAGAGACTGGACTTTTCTGATGGACCTGCAAACAGTAAGCCACTTGGAAAACAAAACACACCGAAATCCTTGAAATGAACACGCCAAAAATAGATTATACAGTATTATTGTCTACCATCAGGCAATGTAAATATTCTCTGTCTCTTCCAAACACATTTCAAACAAAATGGGTTCCTAGATACTTTTACTACAAGTTTACTGGTTCAATATTGAAGGTATATGGCATTATTGTACGCATGTGTACTTGGAATGTTAAGATGAGTTGTTATACTGAAAGAAATGTGAGACCAACACAACACGTGTGAGATACATGTCTTTAGTCCATGGGGAGCTGGAATCTTCAGGCGATCTCATTGAACCAACCACCAAAATGCTAGTCAGCTAAAAATGAATCATAACAACATGCTTAATAACGCACTACCTTAGTTAAAGGAAAGACCTCAGAACGCAAGATTGGAGCACAGTTCAAAGTTTTTTATTAGTTTTTTTTTTTTTGTCAGAAATTTTTGTCAGCTTGACTAACTCATTTTTCAGCTTAATACTCATGACCAGCTGTAATAGTGAGGTTGACTGAATAGCCCAGATAGGGTTGCATGAATTGATAGCAGCAGCGAACGTTGGCATCATGCACACTATGTCTTAATTGGACTCTGGAGGTTAAGTGGTGCATTTGTGTAATGTGTACTGTACTGTATATAGCCATATTTTGTAACCCCAACCCCGCATGTTAATGCTCTGACAAACGCTACAACTACCAAAAGAGTGAAACTCTTCAAGTACGCTGTGATACAATAACATCCCATCATTACTTGATGGCTTTCACCTTTTACGAGCTGTCAGTCGAAATGCTAACGTTCATATAACATTCATGAGCCATCTAAAAATGTCATCACGTCATGAATACATCAAGATGACATTGTCATGACTGTATGGACCACCCCCCCCCCCCCCCCCCCCCCCACTGTCCTATTAGAAGCTTGTCATGTCCAAATATGATGTCTGCTCACTGTTCCATTATGGAGAGTTAATGCTTCAACCTGTCAATGTAACAAATGTCACGCTCAATGTTATAACACCTAAAAGCTGTACACTTAACTCTTGCCCTGTAAAAGAGGACTATGCAGATCTGTGCAAGGCTGAATTTCAACATCTTTTCTTATATCGACTTTAATGGAGTATAGGGACTGGTGGTTGTGAACATGGCTGTCCGGCTCTAACGTAAAAAAGGACTGAATGGTACGCTGAGGAATGCTAGGGGAAGCTATTAAAAAACATGCCCTCAGGGGGTTTCTGTGTACTTCGCCGGGGGAATTATTCATTTAGTAGCTGATCTTTGCCTCTTTGGGAAAGCTCTGTGTACGAATAGTAATGTGCTCCTGAGAATGGCCTCATACACACAGATGTGACTGTTTAATGTACTCCCTTGCCTGTTGTTGCTCTCAAGAATCATTCACCAAGAGCATCTTCATAGAGATTTCTAAAAGGCCATAATGACTTTTATACTTCATCAAAGAAGGATCTCTTAAGTGACACAGGCAATAATGTGTTATTATACTGGATATGTAGGGTGGAAAGATTAGCATGACAGTATAACAGGCTCACTGCATGTGTTTTTTACTCTGGGGCTATTATTGCTTCGAGCAGATTTTCTCCGGGGCCTCAAAAGCTAGAGTTGCATGGAAATCCAGTGTATAATGGTATCTAGGATTGCTCTGAGGCACAAAAAGGAAAGTGTGGGAACCCTTAAGATACTAATGGATAGAGGTTCTTTTCAGGAATAGAAAGGATTCTTCCAACATTGTGTGCTTTCAACACAACAAAGACAAAGCTACATGAAGACACCAAGTGATTGATGGATTGGGTATTTTTCGAACATGCATGGCACACTATAAGGTAACACTTTATTTGGATAGATCAGTAACATTTCAGCTAACTACAGTCGATACCGGAAGTTTACATACACTTTAGCCAAATGCATTTAAACTCAGTTTTTCACAATTCATAACATTTCATCCTAGTAAAAAATCCCTGTCTTAGGTCAGTTAGGATCACCACTTTATTTTAAAAATGTGAAATGTCAGAAAAATGTTTTTTCCAGCTTGTATTTATTTCATCACATTCCCAGTGGGTCAGAAGTTTACATACACTCAATTAGTATTTGGTAGCAATGCCTTTAAAATGTTTAACTTCGGTCAAATGTTTCAGGTAGCCTTCCACAAGCTGCCCACATTAAGTTGGGTGAATTTTGGCCCATTCCTCCCGACAGAGCTGGTGTAATTGAGTCAGGTTTGTAGGCCTCCTTGCTCGCACATATTTTTTCAGTTCTGCCAACAAATTTCTATAGGATTGAGGTCAGGGCTTTGTGATGGCCACTCCAATACCTTGACTTTGTTGTCCTTAAGCCATTTTGCCACAACTTTGTAAGTATGCTTGGGGTCAATGTCCATTTGGAAGACCCATTTGCGGCCAATCTTTAACTTCCTGACTGATGTCTTGAGATGTTGCTTCAATATATCCACATAATTTTCCTACCTCATGATGCCATCTATTTTGTGATGTGCACCAGTAGCTCTTGCAGCAAAGCACCCCCACAACATGATGCTGCCACCCCTGTGCTTCACAGTTGGGATAGTGTTCTTCAGCTTGCAAGCCTCCCCCTTTTCCCTCCAAATATAACAATGGTCATTATGGCCAAACAGTTCTATTTCTGTTTCATCAGACCAGAGGACATTTCTCCAAAAAGTACGATCTTTGTCCCCATGTGCAGTTGGAAACCATACTCTGGCTTTTTATGGCGGTTTTGGAGGAGTGACTTCTTCCTTGCTGAGCGGCCTTTCTGGTTATGTCGACTTAGGACTCGTTTTACTGTGGATATAGATACTTTTGTACCTGTTTCCTCCAGCATCTTCAAGGTCCTTTGCTGTTGTTCTGGGATGATTTTCACTTTTCGCACCAAAGTACGTTAATCTCTAGGAGACGGAACGCGTCTCCTTCCTGAGCAGTATGATGGCTGCGTGGTCCCATGATGTTTATACTTGTGTACTATTGTTTGTACAGATGAACGTGCTACCTTCCGGCATTTGGAAATTGCTCCCAAGGATGAACAAGACTTGTGGAGGTCTACAATATTTTTTCTGAGGTCTTGGCTGATTTCTTTGGATTTTCCCATGATGTCAAGCAAAGAGGCACTGAGTTTGAAGGATGGCCTTAAAATACATCCACAGGTACACCTCTAATTGACTCAAATTATGTAAATTAGCTTATCAGAAGCTTCTAAAGCCATTACATCATTTTCTGGAATTTTCCAAGCTGTTTAAAGGCCCAGTCAACTTAGTGTATGTAAAATTCTGACCCACTGGAATTGTGATACAGTGAATTATAAGTGAAACAAACTGTCTGGTAAAAATTGTAGGAAAAATGACTTGTGTCATGCACAAAGTAGATGTCCTAACTGACTTGCCAAAACTATAGTTTGTTAACATGAAATTTGTGGAGTGGTTGAAAAACGAGTTTTAATGACTCCAGTCTAAGTGTAAGTAAACTTCCGACTTCAACTGTATCCACTAACCCTGATCCTAGTTCTAACCATAACCATAACCTTAACCCTTATCCTAACCTTAAAATTAACCCTTACCCTAACACTAACCTTAATCCGTATCCTAACCCTGATTCTAAACCTAACCCTAAACGTAAACGGAACTTTAGCATGCAGTTGCTTATCAAACGGATATTTTGTTGATAGTATAGTTTGTTATAAGTGTGACCCGCTATAATTAACAGAAGAGATCAGTGATGAGATGAGCTTTAGAACAGTTGTCATTAAATCTCTTAACCCATTACTCCATCTGTAAACCTCTGAAACACCTCAAGTCAACATGCTGACACAAACAACCGATCTCCTGGTGTGAAGTCTTTTTCAAGTCGGGTTGAAATAATTATTAGATAATCCATTGAAACTAGAACACAACACCATGAAACGAGTAGCCTGCTCCCTGGTGCCTGATGCATTTTTCACAATAAGGTTGCTATCAGGTTGCTATCAGGCTGCTATCACAATATAGCAGCCTGAAGAACATCTATTTTTAACCAGCTCTTGGTTTTCAGTTATTAATGAAACATATCAAGCAACACATCATATTTATGTATCTGTTTTCATGTGGAAGATTGATTTCCTTTGTAACCCCTGCTACAGGGCTGGAGTACTGTAGCGGGCTAATCAGGAAACACAAAACAAAAGTGAGGCTAATCAACAGGCCTCGTGGGGTACACTTTCGTTGAGGGATACAGCTAAGCCTGCTACCTGGATCACAACCAAGAACGTCGATAACCGACACTTCTCACTGAAAGGTATATTCAAGTTAATGTTCTGAGGAAGTCAGGTGGGAACAAATTTGGGAACAAAACTCTGGAGGCACAACATAACTACGTCCAAGAAGAAGATCTCATCCAGAGAATTTCAGCAAAACATCAAAACAGTAAGGGGTAGATCATCTCCTGATATGCCCCAAGCTTGAAATTAGAGTGAGAAGGCATGCAGTACCTCCTGGTTGCTCAACAACTCTCCCTGCCAGAAAAAGGAGATAACTATTGTCATCGGTGCCATTAGTGGTTTTCTGGGGACATTGAGCAGGATCACTGGAGCACTGCAGAGCATCACAGTGCTGAGTCATAAAGTTCCTCTCTCTGTCTGAGAAGAATATTAATCAGAGTAAGTTGGACATATTCAAAATGTACTATTCTAGACTTGGAGAACAACTAGCGAATTCAAAATGAACTCCTGGTGACAGTGGACTGCAGATGTATTGTGTCAGACCGCGCAGCGCCACAGAATCATGAGCTACAGCACCATGGAAACAAATATCTTCTCATTTACACATGTATAATAAATGCCTCCCTTATGTGTGGAATGAAGTTCTGCGTGTAGATCTAAATGAAGGATGTGGCCTGTAAAGGGTCAACAGGATTGATATTCCATGAGGATATTGTATAGTGAGCCCCCCATTAAGGCCAGTTGCACTCTAATTGATGGAAGCAGAGCACTGTGAGGTGTAAGTCCCTGCACCCTGTGCTGCACGTTGATGTCCTGAGGCATGACGCTGGAACAAATAACATTGTCCTCTCCAAATGCATAAACAAAACAATTGCAGATTGCAAATGACTTGGCGAGCGTTAACTGTGGCTTGACTGAATTGTATTGCAGTGAAAAATGCGAGAGGTTTGTACATTCCTCGTGGACAATCCACAATGAAGAAATGACCTAAGCTGTCTTTCCCCTACTTCACCTAACTCCTTTAAAGTATTGAGTTGAAGGTAAGGACGTGCAATGTTGAGGGTGGCTGACAGTAGGAGCTGCACCAATCATTAGGGCTGTGTTGAACAAGCCCAATGCACACGTACAGTACTCTCTACAGGAGGGACGGTAGCGGGCCAGGCGTTCTGCTCCTGCTTCAGGAGTTTGTTTAACAAGCTTATGTTACGAGACACCATCTCCTAGTTGCTTTACAGAACAGAGAGAAGTGCCCTGTACTTTTAACACATCCTTGTCCAATCCTCCAAAGCAATCAGTGAAAGTGAACAGTCATCCAGCCATCCGGCCAAGCCCTCCCACACTTTTAATGTATGCCCATTCAAATATTCAAGATTGATAAAACAAAAAGTGGAAAATCAATTTGCTGCTTCTAATTACGTTATGAACATGTTATCATTCAGAGCACACTGGGCTTCTGCTGCAATGTGGCCCACTGAAGCCTCTGGAAATCACTCACCACCACGACATCCTACTTGCCAGGTTAGGGCACTTTGTTCTGGCTGCAATATGAGCTCAATAAATCACCACACAATAACCTGGATCTTTCACAAGAGCTGGGTGGCCCTTCTGAATATAGACACCAATGTCAATAGCCTTGCACATATTGCTGAACCAAATCTTGACACTATATTAGCCTTGAGAGCATTCATTTTTGCAGAGAATCACACCCTGGGTTCTCTAAAACGATGAGCCTCTTGGATTCTCTAAGTGATCAAACACAAATGGATACATAAATCAAGAAACTGACAAATTGTAATAAAATCTTCCCGCAGCTGATTTTTTTCAGTGTACTTCAAGAGTGCTCAATAGTGGAAAGATTCAGTAGCTAAGTGTTTGCACTCTAAGCATTACACAACGTCTTCATATTAATGACTGTTGCCACAGTTGATTCATTAAAGGGCCTGGGAGAGCTGGTAATGTGCCTTTGGGTCTGATAAAGCCACAGTGTTGACGTCTGCTGTAGCTTAGAATCCAGAGCAACACAGTGCAACAACATGTTCCAAACACAGCTGTGGTCTAGTATTATATAGCTCACACCATACAGGTTTGATACAATAACTAGAATATATCCAAATATATCAAAGATTTTTAGACCTCTTTAAATGGTTGCTTGACATGTTAACCATCCTTAATAACCCTAGTCTATTTAATTATGCTTTGATACAAAGTCAACTATTAAGATGCAGAAATTCATTTTCTTAAATTTATTTGAATGAAAGTTATGCCAAATTTATGTAAATTGCACATTCTCAGCTATTTTAGAGGACACAAAACGGGACACGAGACAATCATCATATATCTTTTGGGTCGATGTCATGTAGTATCTAGAATGATTCTGAAGCATGATTGAACTTGCACAGAAGTGCTTACAAAAGAAAACATTATGCATTCAATGATTATTATTATTCTCTTTCTAGGAGGCAATGCCTGAGCCCAACGATCCAGTCTTGATTTAACACTGCCTTTTTAACACTGCTGCAAGACACTCCACAAGTGACTTGCGACTCGGGCAAATTCACACAATTCATTGTTTGCTTGTTGTCGCCACTCCTCCCAGCCCCCCTGCCTGCTCCAGGGATCTGTGTTGTATTGTGTCCGTGTGCCTGAAGCGTGAGGCCTTCATTAGAGAGACACTCTGAGAGCCTGCTGAGGCTTAGCCCAGACTAGGACTCCTGCCATGTCAATCAAACAGCAGCACAAGGGGACAGAGCCGTTTACAATCTCAAAGCAAAGGAACACCAGTCAATGCCCCAAAATAGATTGATGAGCTCGCCTTTCAACGGTGCAACATGTATAGCACCTGGAGCGCAGACAAGGAGTAGCTACAGATTGGAGTAATTGCCAAAAAGATGTCCACAAGCTGTAATCTGTACCAGCATCTCCAGCATCCTTCATTTTCAGTGGACTGCTGTTTGTTAGCCCGCAGTAATGGAAAGGTTTCGACTAATTACTATAGACAAGTAAACGACTACAATTTACAAGAGGTGAAGCTAAACCCTCAAGCCCAAATGCTTTGTTTCCTATGCACCACTACCATTACTTTAGCTGCCTCTGGTGTACAGCACAGTAGTATTAGTGAATCTGGTGTACAGTACAGTAGTGTCACTGAATCTGGTGTACAGTACAGTAGTTTCACTGAATCTGGTGTACAGTACAGTAGTGTCACTGAATCTGGTGTACAGTACAGTAGTGTCACTGAATCTGGTGTACAGTACAGTAGTGTCACTGAATCTGGTGTGCAGGACAGTAGTGTTACTGAATCTGGTGTAGAGTACAGTAGTCTCACTGAATCTGGTGCAGAGTACAGTAGTGTCACTGAATCTGGTGTACAGTACAGTAGTGTCACTGAATCTGGTGTAGAGTACAGTAGTGTCACTGAATCTGGTGTACAGTACAGTAGTGTCACTGAATCTGGTGTACAGTACAGTAGTGTCACTGAATCTGGTGTGCAGTACAGTAGTGTCACTGAATCTGGTGTGCAGTACAGTAGTGTCACTGAATCTGGTGTAGAGTACAGTAGTGTCACTGAATCTGGTGGACAGTACAGTAGTGTCACTGCCTCTGGTGTAGAGTACAGTAGTGTTACTGCCTCTGGTGTACAGTACAGTAGTATTACTGCCTCTGGTGTACAGTAGTGTTACTGCCTTCTGGTGTACAGCACAGTAGTGCTACTGAATCTGGTGTACAGTAGCATTACTGCCTCTGGTATACAGCAGCAATACTGCCTCTGGTGTACAGTAGCGATACTGCCTCTGGTGTACAGTAGCGATACTGCCTCTGATGTACAGTACAGTAGTGTTACTGAATCTGGTGTACAGTAGTGATACTGCCTCTGGTGTACAGTAGTGAAACTGCCTCTGGTGTACAGTAGCATACTGCCTCTGGTGTACAGTACAGTAGTGAAACTGCCTCTGGTGTACAGTAGCGATACTGCCTCTGGTGTACAGTACAGTAGTGTTACTGCCTCAGTATTTATTTTAAATCACACCTACTGCATGAAAGCTGCTCTTTACCCGATATACAGTAGCAGTCAAAAGTTTGGACACCTACTCATTCAAGGGTTTTGCTTTGTTTTTACTTTTTTTTTTACATTGTAGAATAATATTGAAGACAAAACTATGAAATAACACATGGAATCATGTAGTAACCAAAAAAGTGTTAAACAAATCTAAATATATATTTTATATTTGAGATTCTTCAAAAGAGCCACCCTTTGCCTTGATGACAGCTTTGCACAGTCTTGGCATTCTCTCAACCAGCTTCATGAGGTAGTCACCTGGAATCTTGTTAAAAGTTCATTTGTGGAATTTCTTTCCTTCTTAATGCGCTTGAGCCAATCAGTTGTGTTGTGACAAGGTATAGTAGGGGTGGTATACAGAAGATAGCCCTATTTGGTAAAAGACCAAGTCCACATTATGGCAAGAACAGCTCAAATAATCAAAAAGAAACGACAGTCTGTCACGTCTTGACCTTAGTTCCTTTTTTATGTCTCTGTTTTAGTTTGGTCAGGGTGTGAGTTGGGGGTGGGCATTCTATGTTTTTGTTCTAGGTTTTGTATTTCTGTGTTTGGCCTGGTATGGTTCCCAATCAGAGGCAGCTGTTGATCGTTGTCTCTGATTGAGAACCATACTTAGGTAGCCTGTTTTCCCACTATGATTTGTGGGTAGTTATTTTCTGTTTAGTGTTGTTGTTGCACCTTGCAGAACTGTTCGTTTGTCGTTTTGTTGTTTTTGTTCCAGTATTCATCTTTATTAAAATCATTATGGATACGTACCACGCTGCACTTTGGTCCTCCTCTCCTTCTCCCGACGACAATCGTAACACAGTCCATAATTACTTTAAGACATGAAGGTCAGTCAATATGGAAAATTTCAAGAACTTTCAAAGTTTCTTCAAGTGCAGTCTCAAAAACCATCAAGTGCTATGATGACACTGGCTCTCATGAGGACCGCCACAGGAATGGAAGACCCAGAGTCACCTCTGCTGCAGAGGATAAATTCATTAGAGTTAACTGCACCTCAGATTGCAGCCCAAATAAATGCTTCACAGGGTTCAAGTAACAGACACATCTCAACACCAACTTTTCAGAGGAGACTGCATGAATCAGGCCTTCATGGTTGAATGTCTGCAAAGAAACCTCTACTAAAGGACACCATTAAGAAGAAGAGACTTCCTTGGGCCAAACTACACAAGCAATGGACATTAGACCAGTGGAAATCTGTCCTTTGGTCTGAGGAGTCCAAATATGATATTTTTGGTTCCAACCGCTGTGTCTTTGTGAGACACAGAGTAGTTGAACGGATGATCTCTGCATGTGTGGTTCCCACCGTGAAGCATGGAGGAGGAGGTGGGATGGTGTGTGCTTAGCTGGTGACACTGTCTGTGATTTGTTTAGAATTCAAGGCACACTTAACCAGCTTGGCTACCACAGCATTCTGCAACGATACGCCATCCCATCTTGTTTGCGCTTAGTGGGACTATCATTTGTTTTTCAACAGGACAATGGCCCAAAACAGATCTCCAGGCTGTATAAGGGTTATTTGACCAAGAATGAGAGTGATGGAGTGCTACATCAGATGACCTGGCCTCCACAATCACCCGATCTCAACCCAATTGAGGTGGTGTGGGATAAGTTGGACCGCAGAGTGAAGGAAAAGCAGCCAACATGTGCTCAGCATATGTGGGAACTCCTTCAAGACTGTTGGAGAAGCATTCCTCATGAAGCTGGTTGCGAGAATGCCAAGAGTATGCAAATCTGTCATTGAGGCAAAGGGGGGCTTCTTTGAAGAATCTCAAATAAAATATATATTTTGATTTGTTTAACACTTTTTTTTGGTTACTACATGATTCCATATGTGTTATTCCATAGTTTTGATGTCTTCACTATTATTCTACAATGTAGAAAATAGTAAAAATAAATAAAAACCCTTTGACTGGTACTGTATATGTCTTTATTTTTCTAATATTCCAGTACTAATGGATTGGAAACACTATTAGCACTAGTGCATACTACTGTACCAGTTAAACATAACAGTACGTGCCTGAGTGACATGGTGCTTACTATGGTTATATAAGCACTTAGTATTAGTAATACTGTTTCTATCCTGATAACCAAAAGAGCAGTCCATTAACACCCCATTAACAAACCATATCTCCTCACCACCATTCAAAAGCCATGGGCTATAGTAAAGAACCAAGATGTGCTGCCTAAGGCAATCGCACACACTCGACATAATGTCATTTCCCTCAGAATTATCTGAGGTTTTAAGGTTCTAGATTGTAAGGACACGCCCACCTTATCTAGGGAAGTCTTGACCACGCCTTTCTATGCCATAAAGGTACCATACCTTCTGAACCGAGAGGTGGATTCATCTAAATCTAAAAAGTGCCTGAGTGTAAAGTAGACTCAGATTCACAGTTCGCATGGTTATCACGCAAGCCTACGTCAGAAAATGAATAATTTACCGTAGTAAGTAATATGAAATGGAACTTAAAAGGTATTTGTCTTTGCTCTTGGGTAATTTAAATGTTTTCCTTTGAAACAATTGCATTATTCATGGGACCTTTGAAAGTCATGGCAGAGATTGTGTGCACCCGAGAGAGTAATGTGTAGAATATACTGTAGCAATGTTCACGCTTTCTCCCCAACCGTACTGCACTGTGCCTGGCTGGGAACCAGTCACATAGAGAACCACTGTGCTTACAATGCATTACACTTCCAATGAGGATGGGAGGTGAGAGATTTGCCTCCAACACCCTTACCTAGACAACCATCAGGGGACTGATGAGACATTGGTATGTTGCTACACAAGGATGACTTTCCTTTCTGCAAACGACTGTGTGCAATAGAGGCCTACCGTAGCTTCCAGGGACACACTCTAGAGGACCATGGTGGCACCGTGTTCATTATGGATCACTGTAACGGCAAGTAGCCTAGCGGTTAGAGAGGCAAGCCAACAGCCGGAGGGTTTGCAGTTCGAATCCCGGGTCTGCCATTTATGTGTCAGTGGAGATGTGGCTCTGCTAATGTGAATATAGATCAGGCTTATGAACCATACTGCCATTGGGGCAAAACAAATGTAATGTTACACGAGCAGCACTGTACATGTACAGTTGATGTCAGAAGTTTACATACACTTATGTTGGAGTCATTAAAACTAGTTTTTTCAACCACCTCACAAATTTATTGTTAACAAACTATAGTTTTGGCAAGTCAGTTAGGACATCTACTTTGTGCATGACACAAGTAATTTTTCCAACAATTGTTTACAGACAGATTATGTCACTTATAATTCACTGCATCACAATTCCAGTGGGTCAGAAGTTACACTAAGTTGACTGTGCCTTTAAACAGCTTGGAAAATTCCAGAAAATGATGTCATGGCTTTAGAAGCTTCTGATAGGCTAATTGACATAATTTGAGTCAATTGGAGGTGTACCTGTGGATGTATTTCAAGGCCTACCTTCAAACTCAGTGCCTTTTTGCTTGACATCATGGGAAAATCAAAAGAAATCAGCCAAGACGTCAGAAAAAAAATTGTAGACCTCCACAAGTCTGGGTCAGCCTTGGGAGCAATTTCCAAATGCCTGACGGTACCACATTCATCTGTACAAACAATAGTATGCAAGTATAAACACCATGGGATCACGCAGCTCAGCAAGAAGATGTGTTCTGTCTCCTAGAGATGAACGTACTTTGGTGCGAAAAATGAAAATCAATTCCAGAACATCAGCAAAGGACCTTGTAAAGATGCTGGAGGAAACAGGTACAAAAGTATCTATATCCACAGTAAAATTAGTCCTATATCAACAACCTGAAAGGCCGCTCAGCAAGTAAGAAGCCACTGCTCCAAAACCGCCATAAAAAAGCCAGACTACAGTTTGCAACTGCACATGGTGACCAAGATCGTACTTTTGGAGAAATATCCTCTGGTCTGATGAAACAAAAATAGAACTGTTTGGCCATAATGACCATCATTATTTTTGGAGGAAAATGGGGGAGGCTTGCAAGCTGAAGAATATCAAATAAAATCAAATCAAATGTATTTATATAGCCCTTCGTACATCAGCTGATATCTCAAAGTGCTGTACAGAAACCCAGCCTAAAACCCCAAACAGCAAGCAATGCAGGTGTAGAAGCACGGTGGCTAGGAAAAACTCCCTAGAAAGGCCAAAACCTAGGAAGAAACCTAGAGAGGAACCAGGCTATGTGGGGTGGCCAGTCCTCTTCTGGCTGTGCCGGTTGGAGATTATAACAGAACATGGCCAAGATGTTCAAATGTTCATAAATGACCATTATGGTTGAATAATAATAAGGCAGAACAGTTGAAACTGGAGCAGCAGCACAGTCAGGTGGACTGGGGACAGCAAGGAGTCATCATGTCAGGTATTCCTGGGGCATGGTCCTAGGGCTCAGGTCCTCCGAGAGAGAGAAAGAAAGAGAGAATTAGAGAGAGCATATGTGGGATGGCCAGTTCCCCCAGAATACCATCCCAACCGTGAAGCACGGGGGTGGCAGCATCATGTTGTGGGGGTGCTTTGCTGCAAGAGCGACTGGTGCACTTCACAAAATAGATGGCATCATGTGGAATGGAAATTATGTGGATATATTGAAGCAACATCTCAAGACATCAGTCAAGGAAGTTAAAGCTTGGTCGCAAATGGGTCTTCCAAATGGACAATGACCCCAAGCATTCTTCCAAAGTTGTGGCAAAATGGCTTAAGGACAACAAAGTCAAGGTATTGGAGTAGCCATCACAAATCCCTGACCTCAATCCCAAAGAAAATGTGTTGGCATAACTGAAAAAGCATGTACGAGCAAGGAGGCCTACAAACCTGACTCAGTTACACCAGTTCTGTCAGGAGGAATGGGCCAAAATTCACCCAACTCATTGTGGGAAGCTTGTGGAAGGCTACCGGAAATGTTTGACCCAAGTTAAACAATTTAAAGGCAATGCTACCAAATTCTAATTGAGTGTATGTAAACTTCTGACCCACTGGGGAATGTGATGAAAGAAACAAAAGCTGAAATAAATAATTCTCTCTACTATTATTCTGACATTTCACATTCTTAAAATAAAGTGGTGATCCTACCTGACCTAAGATAGGGAATTTTTACTATGATTAAATGTCAGGACTTGTGAACAACTGAGTTTAAATGTACTTGGCTAAGGTGTATGTAAACTTCCGACTTCAACTGTATATAGTACTGTAAATACTGTGCCCCCAATTCATGTCAAGTTCAAAAGAATACTAGACCAAAATTGCTGACACCTTTCAAACCAATGAGGGATCAAAAGTGTTAAAGCCAATTATCTAAGAAAACTATTTTTTTAGAGCCTTTACAGTCCCAAGCTCTCAATATGTTGATGCAACGTGAATACTTTGATAAAGCTCAAATAACAAGGGAGCTATGTTGACTCAAGGGGGGTAACCTTTAATGGATTAGAAAAGTTCAGTTAGAGAAGAGATGTCTACTTCCCTTTCCGCCAGACAGAAAACAAGAGTGCACCTTTCCCTGACACATACATCCATCTGTAATGTAATGCATATGGTGAGGCATTTGACTGTTTGTCTTTAAACTGCCTCATTTAGTGGAAGCTTGACAGTGATTTGTCACTGTGCTGGCACGGGGAAACATAGTGCCAACCTCATTAGAACAATGATTCCATGAGGATGGTCCGTCCTGTAGGAGCCAGCAGAATGCACGATCCACAGGCCCACAAATGGCTTGCTTCCCTAATGACTGCCCATTTGGTGTCTTTCATTTAATTATTTCTCCCATGCCTGCAATCAGTAAGTAAGCCTGGAATGTACCCAACCCAGATATTAATGTGAACTTGAAGATATCTTTATTGGTTGTTTGCTTTAGCTCCGAGCCCCCGAGAGTAAACTTCAGGGAATGGAATGTTTGACCTTTTCCAAGCTGGAACAATAAAGGCCCTGATGAGATTCTTCATATTTCAGCTATCTCACAGCACAGCTAATTAACAATAGACAGAGAATGAGCTTCCACTTGCGCTTGTATAATCTCTCTGTAAACATGGTCCAGTCACAACACTTTTAATACTCTCCTTTGATGTTCCGACGCGTGCCATTGATCTGTATTATGACGCAGCCCATGAAGACAATTTACACGAGGGAAAAGGGGACACAACGTGAGACGCAATGCAGATCTTTCTTTTCTGTCTAGAGAGAAATACATCCTCACTACTCAAGCAGGTATTACTTTTCTAATGTGTTATTCTTATTCAGAGTTATTCTATGATACAATTTAATCGCAGGCAAAATAGTATTGAATGTATTAGTCATATACATTTACCAGTACTTTGTTTTAGTTTTAAATGTTTTTACACATCTCTAAAGTCATGTGGAAATGTTTTACTGTAAATAGACCTTGGACATGGTGTTTTAACTGAACCCTTGCTTGTACATACAGGTGAGTAAGCTTTAGGAAGAGGTGAGTAGCACAGCTTGTCCTGGGGAACTGTATCTCCACACCCTCCGTGCCTCTCCTTCAGCTCTCCTGCCACTGGGTTCCATTAAGCAGCTGAGATGTAAGACAGCAAATTATCCCCGTACGTCACCTCCCTGATCCACGCTGGCTGACACACGTCCATCACTCTAATGTGTTAAAGGAGCATCGCGGAGAAAGAGAGCCCAGAGATGGACGGTGTCCTCTCTCCCCTCTCCCCTCTGCCTTGAATTAGGATTGACTGAGCCTTCTTTTGGAAAAGTACTGTAAGAGTCTGTCAGTAGAGCAGTAGAGTTTGTTTTTGTTCTCTCTCTCTCTCCCACGCCCTCTCTTTCTTACTCTGCCTTAGCTCTTCCTATGTGCAAAATACACTATGGATCGAAAGTTGCCCCAAACCAGTACAAATATCTTGTTATCTCTCTACGCAGGTCAGAGTTTCACCTCTGGAAATTACAAATCCGATCAAATTCTCAGTGTGACAAATGTACCTTTCAGTCTGAGAATACGTTTTCTCTAGGCCTCGGGGAAGAGGGATCTGCTTAACACATTATCCCCAGATGAAAATGTCATAATGTTTGACTGATAACCATGAGTCTCTCACAAATGAGTCCGAATCCTGAACATGAATAGCTAGTCGTTTTGCACCTCACTGTTGAGGTGCTGCTTGTGACACGACTACGCCTAGATGTCTTCATCTGGCTGACTGAATTCACGTAATGTAACAGGAATTCAGATCTTGAATTCTCGAGCAGTATGGCTGAAAATTGGTGTTAAAAGGCAGTGATCCGGGTAAAGGTGAGACGAAATGTCGTAGCGAAGCTACAGGATATGAAAATGTTTAACATAAATTTGAGCAGAGCAGATGACCATTTTCATTCTAATATACTGTGAAGAATCTCCGAGGGCTGTGGGAAAGGCATGTTGTGTTTGCGCCCTAATGTTGTATGGAGACCCCAAGTTAACAACTAAAATAGTTAAAGGAACCATGCAAATGTGTATATATTGAACATTCAAATATAAAATAAAATATAATTTAGTAGAACATTGGATTACCTGACAATTTCCAGGAAAATAATGGAGAGGAGAGAAATACCATTGAAAGCAATCCCAGTGTGATTTGAACACTGCTCACTTGGTTTGCACAGTCTTGCACTTAATCCAACTCTGTGCCAACACAACATGCTGAGAACCTAATTTACGACGCTCTGTAGGAAATGGAGAGGCATTAGCAGCCTCTTGACCACTTCAAGGAGCCAAGGTGAAGGTTCGACGCAGGGCAGGAGCTGTTTGAGGGAAAGGTGTCCTGCATAACATTACTGTGTACTACTCCCTAAATTCCTGGACAGTTGGTTGAGGCACTAGCCCTCAGAGGGATCTTGGGAAATCTAAGATCAATGGACAGTACTGGGGGGAGGGATCTGCTCAAGGCTCTTTAGACTGTGATCATGTCAGCTAGCAGTAGAGAGGGCCCCAAGTTCTGTTCTCCAGTCCCACCATGATCTCCTTTTCCTACTGAACTCTAATACTTACAGCGCACTCTAAGCATGACAAATAATGGATTAGTGTGGATTAGAGTCAGACAAACATGAAAAGAGACATATGTTTTGAACCTCCTTCTGACCTAGATATATGTGCATGCAAAGGGGAGATAAACCTAGTGTGCGTGTGCGTGTGTGTGTGCGTGTTCTGTCCAGAGCAGTTTTATGTGGGCATGAGTTGTGAGTTGTGAGTTGTTACAACTCTGCATGTGGCAGAAATCAATTTAAAAAAGATAATTGTATATTTCCGTAGGGAGGAGAGGCAATAAAAGGATGAGTCTCCACCATTGTGCAGAAATAGTGTTAATGAGGACGATGATCATCTGTAAATGAATCCAATTAAGGGAGTGTTATTCTCAGACCTCATGAATCTACAGAGTTATTCATTTGGGGACAATTTGTCACCCAGGGAAAGACAATGAAAAGTTGTTGACCATCACCATCCAGTGCTAATGAACTCATATCTGAGCCAGACAGTTAAATGGAGAGAGAGAGAGAGAGAGAGAGAGAGAGAGAGGGGAGAGAGAGAGAGAGAGAGAGAGAGAGAGAGATGGCTGTCCAGCAATGTTCCCTCACCCTGGAAGGTATAGGCCGTGTGGGCATAATAGAGTCAGTCGATGGGATTACCTGGGGGATTAGGAATGATAAACACAATAACAAAATGGCTTGACGAGGACACTATCGTTCAACTGTGCTGTGTTTGAATCCAGCTGATAAAGGCTCTAAGAGTCCGTCTGCAGAATGTTAAGGGGCTGAGTCACTCCCACCCACTCAGACAGACAGACAGACAGACAGACAGACAAGAAGTCGTGGCAAAGCAAGAGGCCACTGGAGTCTGCTGATTTGAAAGGAGAAGACAGCAGGATAGGAATAATGATGTAACATCGAATCAACCTTTGCCCACCAATTTAACTTGACACTCATTTCAGGTTAGATACAAGAGTAGGGTATCATATAGAGCTAAACTGACTGTTTCCTGTACCTTGAACTGTGATATTTTGCTACAGGCTAAACACATTTGGACTATGCACTTTAATGGTAATTGACCATTTTCAATTGCGCTATTTGACCCTCTTCAAACCAATATCATGTACTGAACGAGCTAGACGTTCTGCCTCTGCATGGTAAAAAGGCACACTAGAATTCCCTGCCGACATAATGTATCTGAGAGAGAGAGAGAGAGAGAGAGAGAGAGAGAGAGAGAGAGAGAGAGAGAGAGAGAGAGAGAGACATCAGCGACACAGGTAACTTCCACAAAGCTGTGAACGATTTGAGAGGCAAGGCAAGAAGGGCATTCTATGCCATCAAAAGGAACATAAAATTCAACATACCAATTAGGATCTGGCTAAAAATACTTGAATCAGTCATAGAGCCCATTGCCCTTTATGGTTGTGAGGTCTGGGGTCCGCTCACCAACCAAGACTTCACAAACACCAAATTGAGACTCTGCATGCAGAATTCTGCAAAAATATCCTCTGTGTACAACGTAGAACACCAAATAATGCATGCAGAGCAGAATTAGGCCGATACCCACTAATGATCTAAATCCAGAAAAGAGCCGTTAAATTCTACAACCACCTAAAAGGAAGCGATTCCCAAACCTTCCATAACAAAGCCATCACCTACAGAGAGATGAACCTGGAGAAGAGTCCCCTAAGCAAGCTGGTCCTGGGGCTCTGTTCACAAACACACCCCACAGAGCCCCAGGACAGCAGCACAATTAGACCCAACCAAATCATGAGAAAACAAAAAGATAATTACTTGACACATTGGAAAGAATTAACAAAAAAACAGAGCAAACTAGAATGCTATTTGGCCCTAAACAGAGAGTACACAGTGGCAGAATACCTGACCACTGTGACTGACCCAAACTTAAGGAAAGCTTTGACTATGTACAGACTCAGTGAGCATAGCCTTGCTATTGAGAAAGGCTGCCATAGGCAGACATGGCTCTCCAGAGAAGACAGACTATGTGCTCACTGCCCACGAAATGAGGTGGAAACTGAGCTGCACTTCCTAACCTCCTGCCCAATGTATGACCATATTAGAGAGACATATTTCCCTCAGATTACACAGATCCACAATTTTGATAAACTCCCATATCTACTGGGTGAAATTTCACAGTGTGCCATCACAGCAGCAATATTTGTGACCTGTTGCCACAAAAAAAGGGCAACCAGTGAAGAACAAACACCATTGTAAATACAACCCATATTTATGCTTATTTTCCCTTGTGTACTTTAACCATTTGTACATTGTTACAACACTGTGTATATATATATATATATATATAATATGACATTTGTAATGTCTTTATTGATTTGAAACTGCTGTATGTGCAATGTTTACTGTTAATTTTTATTGTTTATTTCACTTTTGTATATATATATACCTCACTTGCTTTGGCAATGTTAACACATGTTTCCCATGCCAATAAAGCCCCTTGAATTTAATTGAGAGGGAGAAGGAGAGGGAGGGAGAGAGGGAGAGAGAGGGAGGGAGAGAGAGGGAGATAGAGAGAGAGGGAGGGAGAGGGAGGGAGAGAGAGGGAGGGAGAGAGAGGGAGAGGGAGGGAGAGAGAGGGAGAGAGAGAGAGGGAGAGAGAGAGAGGGAGAGAGCAGGAGGGAGAGAGAGGGAGGGAGGGAGAGAGAGAGAGGGAGAGAAAGGGAGAGAGGAAGAGAGAGGGAGAGAGAGAGAGAGAGGGAGAGAGAGGGAGGGAGAGAGAGAGAGGGAGAGAGAGAGAGAGGGAGAGAGGGAGAGGGAGGGAGAGAGAGGGAGGGAGAGAGAGAGAGGGAGAGAGAGGGAGAGAGAGAGAGGGAGAGAGAGGGAGGGGGAGAGAGAGGGAGAGAGGGAGGGAGAGAGAGGGAGGGAGAGAGAGAGAGGGAGAGAGAGGGAGAGAGAGAGAGGGAGGGGGAGAGAGAGGGAGAGAGGGAGGGAGAGAGAGGGAGAGAGAGAGAGGGAGAGAGAGAGAGGGAGAGAGAGGGAGAGAGAGAGAGAGGGAGAGAGAGGGAGGGAGAGAGAGGGAGAGAGAGGGAGAGAGAATGAGAGGTGTGGAGAGTAAAGGTGAGGACGAATGAAAAGTGACAAGTGAGGTAAAAGAGGGGAGGAGAGATAAGAATAACAGAAAATAAGAAGTGAAAGATAAGGTGAGAGGGGATGAGGATTGGGGGCAGAGTGGAGACATGAACAGACGAGAGTGTGTGCGGTGGAGAGATTGGCTGTGTGTGGCTGCAGGATATGAGGCGCTGGGGGACCAACAGCAGAGCTAACAGACCTCACATCACATTCTCGAGGAGGGTCAACAAGGGGCATCACAAACAGCGCGGCGGGAGATTATCTTAATTCTGAAGGCAAGAAAATCCAAGATACCGTCCATGCTGACACCCTCTAATCGATGCCGACAGGTAATTCAGACGAGTGCATGGGAGAGCTTACAGCTTGCAGCTGGCCTCAGCAGAGCATTGGTGGACGTAGAGCCCCCCCCCCCCTCGCACTCATTCAGGTTCAGCCACGGCAATTCATTCAGGAGCACTTTGCTCCTCTATTATAGACCACAATTGGTAGCATTATGTAATATATAATAATCATGATGATAAGGGTAGTAAGAATATGGGAGAATAACATCTCCACCACTAAACTCTGAACATTCACAGGAAGTCGTTTGTCTCTCACAGGAGTATTCAACTCTTACCCTATGAGGCCCAGAGCTTGTTGGTTTTCTGTTCTACCTGATAATGAATTACCCATACCTGGTGTCCCAGGTCTAAATCAGTCCCTGATTAGAGGGAAACAATGAAAAAAACACAGTGGAACTGGCGTCGGTGTCCAGAGTTAAGTTTGAAGGGTATATAACAATTGACTCTGCCAAAGCTCTGCAGGGTTCTCAGCTCCCTTCCAAATATTCCAAAGGAATGTTGTGACTGTCACTGTAGCATCTATCATGCTGTCTACTGACAATAGGCCCGAGAACTCCTTAGTTGCTCCTAAGGACGGTATAATTGTTACACTCACGGTGTAGAATCATATACCACGCCGGCTGTATTAAACCAGTGCAAATAACACAGTTTACAGAATGAGTCAAGGCCAGAATTGTACACTAACAGCTTAACCGTTTGGAATGAGCACATCTCTAAATAGGGGCCAAAACGAATGGAGGAAAATGGAGGACGGGTTACTAGGGGAGGTTGTTGCCGGAGTATATCCTGAGGGCATTCGAGAGAGAAAAGAGGCCCAGCCTGGCTGGTGTCTCACGGCTGTCACTGGCACTGCTCCAGGGTTGTGAGAGAGGCACTGTTATGTAATTCCACAAGAGCCTCTTTCTCTGATACATGGCTATTGCTTTTCAGTCCAGTCCTATGTACCTGTGTTGCCAATTCACCAAAAATGCCTGCATCAAAAAAAAACATCAGGCCAGAGACCAACGTTTTGTTCATGTGTTTGAGAAGCCGGGTGAAGCCAAGAGTGTTCGGATTTTAACATTCACATCACAGGTAGAGCAATATACAGACTAGTGCTACATATTTGGAAGTTAAACCACAAAATACTCAAGGACGTACATTGTTCAACGCCTAGGGGAAAAAACCGCTTCATAGTTTGCCTTTGTTCTGAACACACAGGTATTCAAAAAGGAAATATACACAAAAAAGAAAAGAATGTCGCCTCAAAAGGCTGAGATTCAGACGCTGTCAGACAGTAAATGAAACATCTCAGGAAGTACATAAAACACCCAGGAGATTTGGAAAAGTAAGCATTTTGACATGCAAGAAAAATGTCTTGCTGATCATGAAAATAAAATATGTATGTTGGTGCATCATGCAGCACATCTTTGTCTCCCCAGCAAAAAATGTATCTCATCCTTTCGATCTCGTCCTCATATGAGATCGAAAGACGACCCCACAGAATTAGGAATTAGATAGGATCTCCATGCAGTTTTAAGGACATGAATATCTCTGTTTGTGAATGTGCAGCGAGAGTAACACATTTCACACCCTCTTCCTGGGTATCTAAAGAGAGTGGATTCATTCACATCTTTCAAAGGAATATTTTCAAGCTCTTACTTGGCAAAACATCATGAAATAAACACAGGTGGACATACAAGGACACAAACCATTGTCATGTACAAACCTAGGATAGTGTCACCTGCAACCAGACAAAACAAAAACAAGGATGTTGTGCATGGTATGAACGCAAACGGTCTTCTAGGTAGAGAAATAACAAAGAAACAGACAGCGGTCCCCATGACTGTAGTTCCATTACAGCCCCAGGGCTCACAGCCTGGACGACTCACCTACACTCTTAGAAAAAAAGATGCTGTCTAGAACCAAAGAGGGTTCTTCGGCTGTCCCCATAGGAGAACCCTTTTGGAACCTTTTTTTCTAAAAGTGTAAGTCCACACACTTAAACCCACTGACTTTGCCACTTCTACCTGGAGAGACCATGACGCACAAACACGCATCAAAAGCTTTCAAGTCCCACTGTTCTTCTGCCTAAGTAAAAAGACTGACACACTTCGTGTGTCATTTTTAATGAAAGAGAAGCAGTGCCACGTTCTGCACACCTCACACCGTGTGTGGGGAAAAGCACCGCGCCATCCCTCTTTAACAGTGATGAAATAAAAGATTAATGTGTCGCGTGACGCGCCTTGGCTCATTTCTGTTGGACAGGTTCACGGCCAACGGAGTTGACGTGAGGAGTCATCGAAGTGGAAAGGGAGGTGTGCTCAAAGCGATGTGTGTCTACAGTGTGTCTCCTCGCAGTAGAGGGACTGCAGGTGAAGGCCTATAGGTTCCTGATCCTGTGGAAACGAGTCGTAGAGCAGAGCCTGTTGCATATTTAACCACCATGGTTGCTCCTCCATTGGTCATGCGGTTCACTATTCGGCTTGCCTTCAGGCTTCAGATATGCTCTTAGCAAGCAGAGACCAGCAGTATACTATAAATACTGAGGAATTGCTATCTCTCCCTGGTAGATCCAGCCCTGTCTCAGCACAGCTGATAATGCTGGAGCTCACTAAAGAGCCAGGGTAATGAGAAGCGAAAGCCCAAAACCGGCCTAATTAAAAGTAAACAGACATGGGCATGTAACAACCAGGATAAGCATTTAGCCGTGAACATCAGATTAGACAGTATGTAAGCATACAGTTGTTGCGTTTAAATCTCAGAAATAACAGGGGCCAAAAGACGAGCATCAGCCGTGGTTTACTTTCTTCCGCCCCTCCAGGATGAAACAGTTTCCTGTGTTTGGGGTGTGGTTAATGTGGCTTTCCATGGTGTTCAGAAGGGATTATAGTTGATAATCAGCTCCAGATCTTATAGGAGAATCAAAGAGAATGAATTGGATTCTCAGCCTTCTTCTATGGTGTGATTAATGTGCCAACTTAATTTATGCATCACAGACCACTTTAGATGCCCTTATTTACTTCTGTGTTTCTAGGGATGTGTTCACACTCTTATTACTGGAAAGAAGTAACGGAATGCATACCTCACATTACGTAATTGATACTGTTGGTGGATAAATAAATAATACTAGTTGATGATTAATTCAAAGATCAAACATCCTTTAATCTGGTCATATTTAAGTGAAACAAATTAGAAAATGCAATCAGACATGGTTAATTATGATCCAGGAATGTGATTATGGTGTGCAGTTGTTAACCTACAACATGGCCATTGGGTTACTGCCTGTGGGTACAAAGAGTAAAGGTTCAGGCCAGTCACTGCAATAATACTAATAAGGAAACAGAAGACTGCAGGAGGTGCAGTTTCTTTTAAGATTCTAACACAGATGTGGATTCCAATTGGATTTGGTTTCATACATGTAACTTTTAACTTGCATTCTCATTCTCAATGGTGCCCTGAGAACAAACAAGTCAACATGAGAATGTCAATAAAACAGGAAAAGAATTCAACAGATACACTACATTTCAACAACACAAACAAATGATTCCAACCAACCAAAACGCTCGCATACCTCAGCGAATTCATTCCTCGTTCGAAACTACACTATTGGCACCAGGGATTCAAGATGTAATGAGGATTATCATTTTTCCAAACAAGGGGTGCGTTAAAACGAAAGACTGATTTACCCAGGTTGGTAGAGACACGAGGGACCTCAAGAGTTAACCAACCCCGTGAGCGGGTTTTGTGCCTCGTATTATTCTACTTTAACAGAGAAGTGAGATATTTTAGAAGCTTGTGCAGCAGAGCTTTGTAAACAAAATGGGAGAAATGGAGTGATCTACAGGAATTTAGAGAGGTCCAGCTGACCTTTTGATAAAGGATGCAGTGATGAGTATTAAACCTGTCACCTGTGATAAGCACTCTATGGTACATTGTATCCAAGGGTTTTAGAGTAGTGGCTGTT
The DNA here is from genome assembly GCF_045791955.1 of Oncorhynchus clarkii lewisi. NCBI lineage: Eukaryota > Metazoa > Chordata > Actinopteri > Salmoniformes > Salmonidae > Oncorhynchus > Oncorhynchus clarkii. The sequence continues at coordinate 40,693,020 of NC_092159.1, forward strand.
TAGGGAGAGGCGTGATCTATTTCTAGAAATCAAAATGCCTTGATATTTACAGGCATAAGTGTGTAAACCATCCGAAATATTTCTATGAGGACAGGAAAAAATCATACATTCAGTTTGTCCCGCATGAAGTGCCAATTTTGAATCAGCAAGGTCTTTCTGCCAGGCAACAAAATCAGAATGCAGGTCTAACGTAGCCTGGTCAGCAGAAGGGGCAACAGCGTACATAACAGTGCCATCTGCATACAGATGAATATTACAGGTTTTTGCAGATAGACCAATATTATTTATATACAGTAGAGGACAGGTCCCAAAATCAACCCCTGCAGGACACCTTTATTACTATCGAGGTAACTTGACACCATCAGAAAGCACACATTGTGTACTGTCTGACAGATAGTTCCCAAACCACTTGCAAAACGCAGTATCAAAGGCCTTAGATAGGTCTATAAATGTGGCAGCATAGTGATTCCTATGAAATAAGCAATTTAACTCAGAATCTAAGACTTGCATAGCTGCTTCAATGGTGCTATGTCCAGGCCTAAAACCAGACTGGTGCACATTAATTAAGCATATCATTTGAAGTTCTTAGCTGAGAGTTTGTGAGTGAATTCTAATATTTTTTGCAAGGCAAAATAGTTTAAAAATCTATCTCCATGTCCCCTTGATCTGGACATATCCTTCTATCCTTCTATATTTCTCTTCCCCATCTCACACTGGCTCGGCACAAATAATCACATGGTCTTGCTAAAAAGGTAGGATGGCATAATTGACATGCGGGACATGCAGGATTTACACAGATCTCCACATTTATCTCAGGGATAACACCTCACATTTATCTCAGGGATAACACCTCACATTTATCTCAGGGATAACACCTCACATTTATCTCAGGGATAACACCTCACATTTATCTCAGGGATAACACCTCACAGGCTCAGCAATGTGGCACCCCAAATCTCTCTCTCTCTCCTTTCTCCCTCTCCTCTCCCTCTCTCTCTCAGTGCTCTGGTCTCACAGTGGGTGATCACCAGGCTGAGCTGATGCGGCCTGAAAGGCAGCACTGTTTAACGAGCAGCGCAGGGCGTGTGAGTGAGGAGACAACAGGTGGACCGTCAGATTGATGCGCCGCAGCTGTGGAAGCACCACTATTCTTGCCAGCTGTCGGCCTGAATAATAATCATTAAAAAAGGGATCTTTGCAAAGAACCTAGCATGCTGCCAAGATGTTTGTCTATTCCTACATCACATGGGCGGGAAGGAAAATAAGTTATAGACATAGAGATGTTGTTCCTTCCTCTGGTTTAAGTGACACTGCATGGCTTCGCTCATGGCGGTTGCATCGTGTAAATATTGAAATGTGTGTGGCTCCTGTCGACAGAACATAACTCAGTTACAGTTAAAGTCTACACACCGCGTGCACACTCTTCTTTTGCTGCATTAAAATTTGATCTAAAAAGGAATTACATTTAGATGTTCTCTAAAGATCTACATAACCTACTCCACAATTTCAAAGCGAAAGATTTGTTTATATTTTATTACAAAATTAATAACACAAAAACGTAGATGTCATATGTCCCCCCCCCCCCTCCCTCTGGTTGAAGCACCTTTGGCAGCTATTGACAGCTGTGAATCATTTTTAATGAGATTCTAACAACTTTGCAAACTTAGGGAAACATGCAGTTGAAGTCGGAAGTTTACATACACTTAGGTTGGAGTCATTAAAAATAGTTTTCAAAAACTCCATACATTTCTTGTTTACAAACTATAGTTTTGGCAAGTCGTTTAGGACATCTACTTTGTGCATGACGCAAGTAATTTTTCCAACAATTGTTTACAGACAGATTATTTCACTTATAATTCACTGTATCACAATTCCAGTGGGTCAGAATTTTACATACACTAAGTTGACTGTGCCTTTAAACAGAAAATTATGTCATGGCTTTAGAAGCTTCTGATAGGCTAATTGAAATAATTTAGGTCAATTGGAGGTGTACCTGTTGATGTATTTCAAGGCCATCCTTCAAACTTTGCTTGACATCATGGGAAAATCAAAAGAAATCAGCCAAGACATCAGAAAAAAATGTAGACCTCCACAAGTCTGGTTCATCCTTGGGAGCAATTTCCAAATGCCTGAAGGTACCAAGTTCATCTGTACAAACAATAGTACGCTAGTATAATCACCATGGGACCATGCAGCCGTCATACCGCTCAGGAAGGAGACACGTTCTGTCTCCTAGAGATGAACTTACTTTGGTGCGAAAAGTGAAAATAATCCCCGAACAACAGCAAAGGACCTTGAAGATGCTGGAGGTAAACAGGTACAAAAGTATCTATATCCACAGTAAAACGAGTCCTATGTCGACATAACCTGAAAGGCCGCTCAGCAAGGACGAAGCCACTGCTCCAAAACCGCCATAAAAAAGTCAGACTACAGTTTGCAATTGCACAATGGGACAAAGATCGTACTTTTTGGAGAAATGTCCTCTGGTCTGATGAAATCAAAATAGAACTGTTTGGCCATAATGACCATTGTTATGTTTGGAGGAAAAAGGGGGATGCTTTCAAGCTGAAGAACACCATTCCAACTCTGAAGCACGGAGGTGGCAGCATCATGTTGTGGGGGTGCTTTGAGCAGGAGGGACTGGTGCACATCACAAAATAGATGGCATCATGAGGTGGGAAAATTACGTGGATATATTGAAGCAACATCTGAAGACATCAGTTAAAGTTAAAGCTTGGTCGCAAATGGGTCTTCCAAATGGACAATGACCCCAAGCATACTTCTAAAGTTGTGGCAAAATGGCTTAAGGACAACAAAGTCAAGGTATTGGAGTGGCCATCAAAGCCCTGACCTCAATCCTACAGAAAATTGGTTGGCAGAAGTGAAAAAGTGTGTGTGAGCAAGGAGGCCTACAAACCTGACTCAGTTACACCAGTTCTGTCAGGAGGAATGAGCCAAAATTCACCCAACTCATTGTGGGAAGCTTGTGGAAGGCTACGTGAAACGTTTGACCCAAGTTAAACAATTTAAAGACAATGCTACCAAATACTAATCGAGTGTATGTAAACTTCTGACCCACTGGGAATGTGATGAAAGAAATAAAAGCTGAAATAAATAATTATTTCTACTATTATTCTGACATTTCACATTCTTCTAATAAAGTGGTGATCCTAACTGACTCAAGACAGGGAATTTTTACTAGGATTAAATGTCAGGAATTGTGAAAAGCTGAGTTTAAATGTATTTGGCTAAGGTTTATGCAAACTTGCTGCCACCACAATACTTTCACTCTGTGTTGTGTTGTATTGGATTTGTCCCACACCTGTAGTTTTTAATTTAGGCCCAAAAATGTAGTTATTTGCCTAATTGTCTTGCAGTATTACTTAATGGCCTTGTTGCAAACAGAACAGATGATTTGGAGTGGATTCATTATTTTGACGTTGTCATAGAGGCCAGTAATGTGGAGTGAATGTGGAGTGAATGCTATGTGGTTGATACTCTGTATTTTCAAGTATTGTGGTGGCAGCATTATGTTATACGTACAGTTTGCCCGTCACCGGCAGGGACTGGGAAGTTTGTCAGAATCAAAATAAATATGAAAGTAGCAAAGCCCAGGCAAAAAGAGGAAAGCCCGCCCTAGTCTTCTGAAAACCTAACCCTGGGATAGAGTTGTACAGTTACAACCGGACAACTATACAGATTCTAATGATAAAGAGGTGCTCAGTGTTCCTGAATGGTCCAGTCCCAGTACTGACTTGAAAATCAGAGACAAGGTTTGAATATTGCTGTCCATCAATGATTCCCAACCAAATGTACTGAGCTTGAGCAATTTTGACAAAAACAATGGTTATATGTTTCCCTAAGAGTTGTGCAAGATTGGTAGGATCTAAATCAAAATGAATCACAGCTGTAATGACTGTAAAATGTATTTTCACCAAGTACTAATATATAAGTCATCAATACATGTTGTTTTTTATTTGTATGCATTTGGACAATTTTCTATAATAGTTGTTTCACTTGTGGAGTAGGTTGTGCACATCGGTAGGAAATACATCTAATGTCCTAACGTAAAATTGTACGTCAGCAAAATGTGAAGACTGTGCAAGGGGTGGGTAGGCTTTCACTAGGCACTGCAACTTCTCAGAGGAATCTAGAGTCTGATCCGAATCATGATGCATGGCTCTGTGCAACGGCACTCTCCAAACTTGGCACGGCAAGGGATCGACTTCATTGCTCAGGTCACACAACATATAGTGAGCTAAATGTATTTAATTCGTTTGGTATTGCTGTGTGAAGTTGTTGCCCTGAAAGCCCAATGCTCTGTCCACCTTCATTACTCTGCAATCGATCATCATCTGGGCGGCCACTTCTTTGGAAATGACTAGGCTGTGGTCAACATGCTCTTAAAGATCTCAGACAAAACAATAGTGACAACAGAAACTGTTTCTAAATTGGGACAAAAAAGGAGTACGTTATTCCAAAACTAAGTTAGATTATTTATTTTTTAATTCAAGGATTTCAACACACACAATACTTGACAGTACTGAAAATCAGGACAGCACTATTGTTCTACAAACAAATCAATATGCAAATCATGTTTTATTTCATATGCGCCACCAATAGTAAAAGCAGTTGAAAGACCACTTCATTATAATGTAATGACATGTTTTCCATACATACAGTCTAAGGAAGAGGGAGGGCCAGTAAGTAAAGCATGCTCTCCAACATAATTGTTATCATACACTGTGGCCGGAAAACGGTGCGAATACTGGCACATTTTAATAAGTAGATGCTAGTACGTTTAGAGGCAGTTCCTATGGTAACAATGCCATCTCTTCACTCTCTTGTTGACAATCCATTAGATTCCTCCAGTAATACTGATGGAAATCCTGAGTTTAGGTTAGATTAGTTTAATAGTCGCATGTATAGAGTGACAGATGCAATTCTTGAGCGCCAAACTCCAACAATGCATTGAAATAACAAAATAAAAAATATAGTAAAAACATGGATAATAATACCAATAAATGTATATAGAAATGTCCATAAAGAGGGGGTGCTCCTAATGCGGACATTGCATGAATGATTGTAAATCTCTAATAGTCTTTAATTATGAATCAATACTTGAGCTTAGGTAATTGCGAAGCCTCAGCAGGCCAAAATGTTGATTTATGGTGCATCTTGACAGAAGTGCTTAGAGACCCTTAAAAGAGCTGCATTAAAGCTACAGCTGCTTCACAGTCTGCAGTCAATAGAATTTAAAATGCATTTTGCTTAATTACCTTACTACCTTAAAAAGGGACTTTGGGTCCTAAATGGTGCCCCTAAAAATGGGGCTGAATTGAGAACATCGATGTTGCACATGAAAAAGTAGCTCTCTGTCCATGGCTTTGTAAGCTATCAATCATCTTTCTTCAAATGACGTAGGCATTGATGTCAAGTGTCATCCCCGTTCTCTCGTCTGGTGTGACACTGTGGTTACTGATGCTATGTCTGAGGTCAAAGGTTGCTCATAGAGGCTCTAACCCTGCTCGCATTACCTATGACTGATGATGGCATGGCTCTAGCGGCACTGTCACCACTGTTCACTGCCATGTCTCCTACCTCACCTCATCCATCATAAGGGTGCTCATCTAGCCACACGCCCATCCAAACACCTCACTGGACACCGGGACAGACACTATTGATGGTGCTCCAAATGAATATTCATGAATCATAGTTTTGTTTTGTTTGGGGATCCATTTTTAAGAGAGAGGGAAAACCACTTAGACCTTCTACACCAGAGGGCTCCCAGTAGTTGAACAGATGCTGGGCTTAACCCTCGCACAGCAGATGTTGATGATTTATTCTTTTTTTTTTGCCAGATTAGAGCACTCTGCCTCGACAGCCGCACGGTGGCCTTTTGGAGGTATCAAGCATTTGCCATTGGATGAAATGGTTCATCACCAACAGCCACCTGTGTAGCATTACTCTTCATTAGGAAAACGCATCACACTAATCCAGTTAAATGCTTAACTGATAATAAAACACTATGATACAAAGGGATGTGTTCCATCTAGGATCAACTGCAACTCTTTAAATATGGCAAATCACACGATTCATATTAAGATGTCAGAGACCTTGATATAGCACAGCTTCATGGAAGAAGGGTAAAATAACATTGTTTTGTGACCACTGTCCCCAAGGAATCAACATCTTTGAAACCTCCTGACTTTTAATGTCCCGCAGTTATCCTTGAATTCCTCTGTTGGCACTTCAACGTGCAGGGCAACGAACTAAGTCAATCTTCCGTCTACGACCCCTTATGGGTAAAGCATTACCTGTCATTCCCTGACGACGGGGGAGATAAGAAATCTTCTGAAATCAAAGGGAGAGTGTTTTCTTCATAGCCACAGGCGCCAGATTACCCATCAGCAATGGCCGTGCAAAGATGCAGAACGGAGGTTGCAAGAATAACCCGTTGGGATTTGTCAGATGGGGCGGAAGCATAATTTGTCCTGATAAACAAGCCAGACTCAACGTGTGTAAATCAGTCTTACATATAGGTGGGAGTGCAGCTACATGATATCAAAATGGGGGGAAATAGTGCTGCGTCTGTCTGCTGCTGTGCTGCGGCGGCGGCAGCGCCAATTTGGACCATTTCTCTAAGGCAATGAGTTCCTTTCAATTCGGTTTCTCCTTCGCTCTCTTGATTTCCCACGGTAGAATAGACAGAATTACAGTGTGTAACGTTCATGTTTTGTCAACTTTTCCTTGTCTGTTTAGCAGACAAGCACGCTATTAATTAGATAAGCAGGGCATTAGACAATCCATTCCAAGAGGCAGGAAGTATTTCATTGCAGATGGCAGTGTGGCTGTCTCCATCAAATCCCACCTGTTCCATTGACTTCACTTCTTCACTTTTTAAAAATACCTGTTGTCTCAGCTGTTTGACTGTACATACCAATGGGAGTAATGCTCTGCATCATAAAAAACAACTACCAATTGCTTTACAGGGTGTGTATCATCAAAAGCCCACACATATAGATCCATACTGAACACCACAAAGACATGTGCTATTGAATGGATTTCACATTGCATTTGATCTCTTAATAATTCACATAAATACTGAAAGCACTGTCAATCATAGAATCTCTCTCAGGCAAAGACAAGCATCTATCCACAGCATTAGCATGCACAGGGGCAGATCTGAGGCAATGTGATCACTTGACATTCAAAGAGAGAGAGAGATAAGTATTGATTATGGTGAGGAGGGTTTGGCACTTCCACGGCTTGAAGCAGTTACTGTTAAAACATGCAGCACAGGGTTGGGCAGTGTACACTCACCTCTCTGCCGGAACCTCAGCCATTACTGCCAAGTGATTCACCCACCTACACTGTGATGGAACTCTGTATGGAAACTCCATCTAGGTAGGCAAGTGTTTATCTTAATGATCTATTACATGATCTTGCTGAGAGACTGCTGTTTTGTAAAGACTATATTAAATCATATATTTACAGTTTACTGATTCGCACACCATCATACCATACATGCAATTGTAATTATCAAACTATTATGAATCCAATCTCATCTAAAGGGGATATGTTAAACTTATATACATATATATTTACCTGAAGTAAGACATAGCAAATTCACTGCATTTCTAAATGTAATTTTTTTTTAAGACTTATTTCTATGTGAAATATATTTTTCATAACCAAAAATATAATATTTTCAGCTGTTCGAAGCTTGTGTACAAAATCTAAAGTAAAAGACGCAAAAACGAAATAGCGCACATAGAACAGATCTACCGCTTCGTAGATTTGCTTTCAATGAGAATGACAGATCTATAACACGTATTTCTATACGTCAAAAAGTCACATATTGCAGCTTTAATACATTCATACAATTTATTTCCTAGCTACAGAGGAACCCGGAATTATTTGGACTTTGCGGGTCTTACTCCTGAGGTTTTGTATTTCACAGAGGTTCTAATTCAAGTGACTGGTATCCAGCCTTTTCATTGATCAGGATGTTGCTGATGAGTGTGTGTGTGTGTGTGTGTGTGTGTGTGTGTGTGTGCGTGTGCGTTTGTGTTGGTCCCACCTCACGTTTTGCAGTAGTGTCCAGTCCCCTTGCAACCAGTCTAATCACTTAAGCGTGAATGATAGACTCAAGCATCATACCTAGTGGAACACATATTTAGCTATACAACTAAACAATATGAACAACATCAATATATTTGGCTTCAACTTCTTTAGCTTTTCCTATCATCTGATATGCATAACACATTGACACAAACAATGTATTCGGCCAGAGACTTCACAGACAGTGTGCTGTTTCAAAACGGCAATGTTCATGTCATTTGTAAATGTATTGGTGGGACAACTATATAACGTATTGAAGAAAAAATGTTTTTGACAGGTTTTTAAAAAACAAGTAAAAAAAAAGATGATGTTGTGTTGTTATGCCTGATTGGATATGTTTTTAATAGAATACATTTGCTATTATTGTTACTCTTTCTGACAGTTTCTTGGCATGTACATACATTGCTTTATCTTTCCTCTGTATTATGCGGTTGACCTTTCACCCTGAATTTCTGCAGTGTGCCTCGTATGCATATTCCGCCATCCAAGAGTATGTAATTCAGTGAAGGAAATACTGTTTCTCGTACACTCACTCAATAAAGCCAGATCAATAAGAAAGCCTCTGAAGTGAGCACATTGACAAACCCGTTATGTATCGCCCGTTTTAATGGGTTCTCATGCGCAGGATATTCATCAACCCGTGCGGTGCTGCAGCCTGCAGGTATACAGCCCCCGTGGTATTTTGTAGCCCTGCCCTGTAATTACTTTGCAGAGAAGATGGCAAGGGAGAGGGGGACGGGGGAGGGGGAGAGGGACGTTCAATATGCCTCGCTGCCGTGCCACTTGTGTGATGCTTGTTTGCTAAAGGTTTTCTTCCGTCATAAATCAGTCAGCATGAGGCTGAGGAACTACATGCCTGGCACACCAGAACGATTTTCATCTTTGTGCACTCGTATATGAGTTGTGACTGGTTAAAATGACCAACTGAGCCAACCCCTGCAAAGGAAATCTTCTCAACAATTAGACTCCTATTATAATTTATCTGTCTCCTTTTCACATGGACACTCTTCTTCAGCAGGGTTGTACAGCATGATCAGGGGCTCGACTGCTTTTAAACAACAGTGATCTTGAGGAAATTCGACCTTTGTGAACTGGAGACAGCACTTAATCGTCAACCCAACAACACTCTGAAACTGACACTGGAAGCAAACTCTTCTCAAGTACAAAATATGCTTTGCATCATCTGGTCCCATTAGTTTCTAAATGTATCAGGGACCTAAATGGCCACCTCTGCCACCTTCAATAAAGTCTCCTAAGTAAACGCCAACACATTTCTTCTTGAGACGGGTCCAGGTCACAGCTCAGTAAACGCCATACACAGTTAATGAGTCAAACAAGCTGCTGATTCAAGGTGAAGTTTGCGAATGCCATTTTGTATGCTTTCTAAAAGATACTATCTCGGCAATTGTGCCATCTTTGCTTTGCAGAATTGAAATACAACAGGACCCAAGGTCAACCATCCAGCTTTAGAACATCAGCTTTTTATTTCCAGCTTATCTGCAATTTCCAGGCTCCATTAGATACAGAAAGTCCTCAACCTTCAGTCATATTGTTTCTTGCCACTGAATGCTCAGGGACTGTCAATAGACTTTATTTTGGATATCAGTTGTCCCGAGATACAATTCAGACAATGTCTTTATGACAAGCATGTCCTTCAAATCAGAAGCATTTATAGACCCTCCATGTTTCAATGAAATGTTGAACTTGTGTTTTACAGTATAGAACTACGCAGTTTCTTCAGTTGGGATTTGCAAACTGGAATCTCACCTTTAATTTAAACGGATGTAGTTTGACTACAGAACTGTGGCTCAATCTAGCATATGCCACCACAGTGTGGTACAATGCCTGTGTCACAGTGTTCATTGTCTTAGAATGACAAGAGACAAGGGTGTGATGTTGACTATAATGGAGGGGTTTTAAACACTGTCAACATTTACAATTTCATTCACCAATCATTTCCATCCATTTCAAACAAACAGATTACAGTCTGCGTATGTTAATGAGAAACATTTATCAAAAGGCACATCCCACTGGGTACAAACTGGTTGAATCAAAATTGTTTCAATGGAATGTGTCAACGTATTGTGACATGGAATCTGCGTGGAAAATACACTGGATTTGAAAAAGTCATCAAAGCGGTTGTTTTGAGGGTGATTATGTCATCATGGTAACCAAATATCAGCGTAGACAAATCTTTTATAAAATATATTTAATGTTCACCTTTAAAATATATGTCATGTTCACCTTTAAAACAACGTCAGATCTTCAGCACTATATCCACTATCAGAAGAAAAAAAACGTCCTACAAGAGAATTGATATATCTACAGTGGCCCTTTGCTCTCCCATCCAGGTTGTTAACCAAGCCCAGCCCTGTTAACCTAAGATATGTGTCACTGACCATTGCCAATGTGCTATTGTGAGAATAATTGTTGAGAGCTCTAACATTTAAAACTAAACAGATTCACTGTTGCTGTCAAAGTCATTCCATAAGGTAGGTTTTAACAGAGCAAATGAAACGTGACCATATTTTATCACTTACAGTATATCATCAATGTTGCTATTTAGACCTATATAGCATTTGCACAAGTCATCAACAGCAATTGTTTCATTTCAACCCAGAATTCAACCAGAAATAGACAATACAATAGGCCTAGGGATTCAAGCTCTGGTTGATTTAAAATGTAATGATTGGTTTAAATAATGGTTGAAAGCACAGGGATAGACATTTGGGTGACAGCTAAACCACAAATCCGACATTGTTTTCCATTTGAATTTGGTTGGGCTTTTAGATGGTTGAAAGAAGAGTGAATACACATTGGAAATTCAACTATCTTTTGGCTGTCTTTTTGAATGGGTGAATATAGGTTGCAATTTCATTGATCGACATCTCAACCAAATATGACCCAATTACCCACGTTGAAATGACATAGTGTGCCCAGTGGGATACTTGTTATCCCAAAGGAGAGGGAGGAATTGCAGCACATATGCTACTTCAAGCTGATATCTTATTAGTACCACAGACACTTCCCTCACATGTGCCATTTAATTATCTTGTCTGAATTTTAAAGATGATCATTTCACAACTGCACACAACTTTTCTCATAATCCTGCCATGTAACATGTTTGACATGATAGCATCTCAGATATCTATTTTCCATAGCAGGCCTAATCCTATTCCTCATCTGTATGAGATCAGATGAAACATGAAGTAAAGCACATAAGGTATTATGCCCCCTACATTAATATGTAAAAAAAAATATTTGATTCTTATAGGTGTTATTGCATAATTTACCAAGACACCTCTTGGTGATGAGGCTGACTTGGACTATGCTGGTCTCACTCAAAACCTCTTGGTTTGTCCACATACTAGTCAATACTCAATGCAAACACAACTCATGACATCATATTGTAGCCATAACTGGACTCAAAGTCATCAGTACTATAAACTATAATACCAACAGATCTTAACCTCTTCACAAGATCGTTGGCGTTGTATTGAGGCTGTGATCGCTGCAGGTCCTATGCTTCTCTGCGTGATGGTCCCTCAGGCCAAGGCCCCGTACTGATGCTCTCACAGCAGCACCAACCCACTTCTGGGTTAGACCAAATGGGACTCCATGACCTCGCAGCTGCCAATCCAACACCAAAAGGTTACTACAAAAAAAGAAACGTCCCTTTTTCAGGACCCTGAAGATAATTCATAAAAATCAGATTAACTTCACAGATCTTCATTGTAAAGGGTTTAAACACTGTTTCCCATGATTGTTCAATGAACCATAAACAATTCATGAACATGCACCTGTGGAACGGTCGTTAAGACACTAACAGCTTACAGACGGTAGGCAATTCATGTCACAGTTATGAAAACTTAGGACACTAAAGAGGCCTTTCTACTGACTCTGAAAAACACCAAAAGAAAGATGCCCAGGGTCCCTGCTCATATGCGTGAATGTGCCTTAGGCAGCTGCAAGGAGGCATGAGGACTGCAGATGTGGCCAGGGCAATAAATTGCAATGTCCGTACTGTGAGATGCCTAAGAAAGCGCTACAGGGAGACAGGAGGGACAGATGATCGTCCTCGAAGTGGCAGACCACGTGTAACAACACCTACAGGATGGAAACAACAACTGCCCAAGTTACACCAGGAATGCACAATCCCACCATTAGTGCTCAGACTGTCCGCAATTGGCTGAGAGAGACTGGACTGAGGGTTTGTAGGCCTGTTGTAAGGCAGGTCCTCAAAAGACATCACCGGCAACAACGTTGCCTATGGACACAAACCCACCGTCGCTGGACCAGACAGGACTGGCAAAAAGTGCTCTTCACTGACGAGTCGCGGTTTGTCTCACCAGGGGTGATGGTCAGATTCGCGTTTCTCGTCGAAGGTATGAGTGTTACACCGAGGCCTGTACTCTGGAGAGGGATCAATTTGGAGGTGGAGGGTTTGTCATGGTCTGGGGCGGTGTGTAACAGCATCATCGGACTGAGATTGTTATCATCGCAGGAAATCTCAACGCTGTGCGTTACAGGGAAGACATCCTCCTCCCTCATGTGGTACCCTTCCTGCAGGCTCATACTGACATGACCCTCCAGAATGACAATGCCATCAGCCATACTGCTCATTTTGTGCGCGATTTCCTGCAAGACAGGAATGTCAGTGTTCTGCCATGGCCAGCGAAGAGCCCGGGTCTCAATACCATTGAGCCCGTCTGGGACCTGTTGGATCGGAGGGTGAGGGCTAGGGCCATTCCCCCCAGAAATGTCTGAGAACTTGCAGGTGCATTGGTGGAAGAGTGGGCTAACATCTCACAGCAAGAATGGCCAAATCTGGTGCAGTCCATGAGGAGGAGATGCACTGCATGCAGCTGGTGGCCACACCAGATACTGACAGTTACTTTTGATTTTGACCCCCCCTTTGTTCAGGGACACGGTATTCAATTTCTGTTAGTGACATGTCTGTGGTACTTGTGCAGTTTATGCCTCAGTTGATGAATCTTGTTATGTTCATACAAATATTTACACATGTTAAGTTTGCTGAAGATAAACACAGTTGACAGTGAGAGGATGCTGTTCTGTTTCTTTTTTTGTCGAGTTTAGTTGATGACTTTAGCCTGGCTAAAAACATAGCAAGCTAGCTAGCCTTTTTAGCTTCCCACCTCTCCATGTCAAATAAGGCATGTCTCACACTCAATCTTCAGGTATTACAAGGAGCTTCCCCTTTTGTGATGAAAAACGACATTGCAATACCGAATCTTGCGTCTGCGTAGAGTTTGTAGAAGCTTAAGACATTCCACTAAGAGGCCCTATTGAGGAGGATACTGATGTCGTACGGATGCTAGGGCCGCTACAGTATTGTGGTATTGTAACTGCAGATTTTGGCATGCTGTTGTACCATATGTTTCTTAGCTCTGTCCACAAAGCATGACTGGTCTCTTTGATTAGACTTTACACATAGTTAACCATTTACCCAGAGCATCTGGGTTTGAGCACGCCAGTATGTCATGCTTAGGTAATTTCTCTACAACATGCAGCGCATCTACTGCAAACAATTCTGAAACAAAGCATGGATGCCTCCTACAAGACAGTCATGTTTTCGTTCATCTTCAGTATGATTCCTTATTGTGTAGTACTTTTTAATCACTTTTTTTCCAACAAGAGAATAATGCTTTGTTGCTTTGTCCAGGAAATCACCAGTTACCATGCCGGATTAAAGATACTATGTCTTCGCAAAGTTATGCACGAGTTTACTTTAGTTCTACAACTACATTGACAACCTATCACCACCAGTAGACTCATCATCATCCTCCTCCTCCTCCTCATCATCATCATAAGCATCACCACTTACAGTGTCTTCAGAAAGTATTCACACCCCTTGACTTATTTCACATTTTGTTGTGTTTCAGCCTGAATTCAAAATGGATTAAATATATATTTTATCTTTACATAAGTATTCACACCCCTAAGTCAATACCTTGTAGAAGCACCATTGGTGGCGATTACAGCTGTAAGTCTTTCTGGTTAAGTCTCTAAGTGCGTTGCACAACTGGATTGTACAATGTTTTCCCATTTTTATTCTTTAAATTCTTCAAGCTCTGTCAAGTTGAGTGTTGATTTCTGCTAGACAGACATTTTCAAGTCTTGCCATAGATTTTAATGCCGATTTAAGTCAAAACTGTAACTAGGCCACTCAGGAATATTCAATGTTGTGTTGGTAAGCAACTCCAGTGTAGATTTGGCCTGGTATTATAGGTCATTGTCCTGCTGAAAGGTATATTTGTCTCCCAGCGTCAGACTGAACCAGATTTTCCTCTATGATTTTGCCTGTGCTTATAGCTGTATTCGGTTTATTTTTATCCTAAAAAACTCCTTAGTCCCTGGCGATCACAAGCATACCCATAACATGATGCAGCCACCACCATGCTGGAAAATATGAAGAGTGGTACCCAGTGAATTTCTTGTGTTAGATTTGCCCCAAACATAACACTTTGTATTGAGGATTAAAAAAAAAGTGTATTTGTTTGCCACATTTTGTTGCAGTTTTACTTGAGTTTTTTGTTTTGTTTTATGTATTTATTTAACCTTTATTTAACCAGGTAGGCCAGATGAGAACAAGTTCTCATTTACAACTGCGACTTGTGCCTTGTTACAAACACAATGCGTGTTTTGTGATATTTTATTCTGTACAGGCTTCCTTCTTTTAACTCTGTCATTTAGGTTAGTGTTGTGAACTAACTACATTGTTGTTGATCCATCCTCAGTTTTGTCCTATCACAGCCATTAAACTCTGTAACTGTTTTAAAATCACCATTGGCCTCATGGTGAAATCCCTGAGCGGTTTCCTTCCTCTCCGGCAACTGAGTTAGGATGGACGCCTGTATCTTTGTAGTGACTGGGTGTATTGATACACCATCCAAAGTGTAATTAATCATTTCATCATGATCAAAGGGATATTCAATGTCTGCTTTTATTCTACCAATAGGTGCCCTTCTTTGCAAGCCATTGGAAAACCTCCCTGGTCTGTGTGGTTGAATCGGTGTTTGAAATTCACAAACACAGATTCAAGGACTTTACAGATAATTGTATGTGTGGGGTGCAAAATCATGTTAAACACTATTATTGCAAATGTTCACTCCTGAACGTATTTAGCCTTGCCATAACAAAGGGGTTGAATACTTACTGACTCAAGCTTTTCATTTTCGTTACTTAGTAAACATTTCAAAAAACCTAATTCCACTTTGACATAATGGGATAATGTGTGTAGTAGACCTGTGACACAAAATCAAAATGTAATCCATTTTAAATTCAGGCTGTAACACAACTACATGTGGAATAACGTCAAGGGGTGTGAATACTTTCTGAAGGTACTGTATGTCTTTTTCCAATGGCAATATCGATCAGGACAGCTTCGTCTCCTCCACTCCTTACCGTCATGAGAAGCTGTAATTCTTTTCAGTATCCGCTGCACGATCTCACTCTCTTCCACAAATAACCAAGCTAAGGCAACTTGCATACAAAATAGCTGACTCAATCTTCAAGCTGCATAATCAAGATAAGAAAGACAGGGACAGGAGAAGGAGATGCGGGATGCTAATGTGAGGCAAAGCTCCAGCGACAGTAGCTATGAAACTGTGTGAGGATGTTTTAAAATCGTCAAAACTCTCTCGGTTTAGCTGCAAACATCAAGTTAGGTTGCTCATCTCAACACTATTTACAAAGACGTGGAAAGTAAATGGTGTCATGAAAATGAGGGGTAAACAATAGGAAGAAAAAAACATAGATTTGTTTTAATTATTGTCTTCGTAGCCTACTGTCTTTATGTATACATGTGTCGTTCAACATATTGATACAATGCACTTGTGCCATGTGCCAGGTGAGCGCGTAATAGATGAGTATACCTTTTATTTTACTTGTCAACTGTGTAAGCCGAGGGTTTACGCACCACTATACGCAACAGCTCAAGCTGTTGTCGTAATATGTTTGGCTGAGTATCAGCTGAGCATTAGGCTCTTGTCATGGCAACCTTTGTAAGCGAACCACACTTTCTCAGCCCTCATGCAAATAAGGCCTACTCAATATCGTGAATCAATTTAGAATTTCATTATCAATGTCACACATTCATCAAAGTGGTGCAGTTGATCCACAAAAATAATGCAATATACAATATTTGCATATTGGTAAAAAAGAAAAAGGAAAAAAAAGAAAAAAAGAAGAAGATTTGCACAAAAAAAGACGTGTAGAAAGATATTGCAACAATATTTGTAAACAATATTTACAAACACCTAGGCTATACAATATACATTTGCATACAAGATGAATAGCAAAGACGCCTTATATTCAACCAAGTAGGTGTAGGCTGCACCCCCTGCCCCATACACTAGCTCTGCCTATATCCATAGAGGGTCATATTGTTGTTTGTATAGGTCTGACTTCAACCGTATGAATTATGTGACGACGGATTTGAATCACAGGATAAAAACAAATATTTTGTCGTTGAATAAAATCAACTGCAATCCAAAATCTCTGAGATAATTCAATCATCTGATGTCACTTATATAGGGATAAATCCATACCCTAATTTAGCCTGCTTGGGTGTTTATATACGTCACAAACCCTTATTTCACATGAATTACAAAATGTATTACCATGCTCAGAGGCATGCAACTAAGAGTCTACATAGTCACAGATTAATTATACCCGCGATGTTTAACTGCACATGGTGCAGCAATATGTTACAGTAGGCTAAGTATTTATGTGCACTGTAGGGTATGTCATGTAGACTCACCAGTACAGATTAGCCCTGTTGACTGGGTCAGTTCCTCGTGTCCTCACGGACCTGGCGCGCCTAGCACATCGGGCTGTACTCTGGATGCCATACAGTATGTTGCTTATTCTGTAACCTACAATCCTGCACGCAAACTCAAATTCTGAACGTTTAAGACCTCTGAGAAATTATCCGATAAGGTGTCGCCTTGACGTCAGCAAGGATCTGCGCACTAGTGTACATTTAGCAAATTGTTCATAATTTAATTAAATAGGAAAGTAACACAGTTGTCATATAATTCTCAGAAACCCCATGAAGCGAAGCCACGAGAGAAATATCTTCTATGGTTCAAGGCGAACTCTAGCGGTAAAGAGGGTCCGTTCGCTGTCCATGGTGCTGAAATGCATTTCAGACAATAGTGGCTACTTCAATGTTGGCGTCCCTTTTACTTTTGCATTACAATTGCATATTACATACAATGAACATTAAATGAGATAAGATAAAGATGTTTGGAGGATGGCAACCCTGATTTTCTATTTAGTCAATATGGTTGTGTATTGCTCTATATGGGACAGATTATTATAAACCTAGCTATATCAAATAACTTAGAAACCACTCTACGTGAATATTATTTTTAACGTGCCACAGTTTAAATACCTAGATTTGTTCGTTCACTGATAAAATAAACACATTCCAAACCACTTAAACTATGCATGTCATCATAAAGGCGTGTGCAAAATGTGTTTAAGTTTTATGCATGGATATGCAACTTCAAACCAGGTCTACATTTTCTACAGCTAACTCAAGGATAAGTGATATGCTACAATGTGTTGCTAACACACGTAGCCATTGGAATATGGCTCATGTGTGAAAACTATTCTCGCTAATAACATGCGATCACTTTTACATCGTTGACTTTCAATGTACTGTGCCGATATTTAAAGACACGACTACAACGTGTACGTTGGATATGTTAGAGAATTAAGTCGTATTGTGTCTACTGCGGCATTGAAGCGTATTAGAGTACAGCATTCCTCCACTAACCAGAAACATTTAAGCGCTTACCTGCTTACACCAGCGGAGCAGAATCCCTCTAGCCTTTCCCGATCAAAAACTGGAACCCTATGTCACCATGAACCCCAAGACATTTTCAAGGAGGCAGCAGGTTTCTGATGAAAAATCCAGGGTCCTGTTGGTCTCGGAATACAAGAAATGCAGCTCCTCACTGCGTCAAGCACAAGCCTCAAAGATCCATTAAACAGTGAGTGATTAATTCAAGCCAGAGAGCCCTGATCGAAATCTCTTTCACTCCTTGCCTTTATGTATTCCGAACAGGAGTCGGGAGTTTCCATTATGCCGCGACAGGGCTCATTTTTTCAATCATATCGGGGCTGACACCACGTTTTAACCATAATCGGCGGGTTATTATTTCAGTTGGGAAGCTCAGTGGAGAACTATGAGACAGGAGAAGAAGCATGTTGATCCTCAAACCCAGTTGGGGTGAAGATAAATCTCATAATAAGATTGTTTGTCACCGCAAGTCTATAAATGGTGGAGTTCAACACAGTCTGAAGGGTAATTGTAAATCCTTTTGTTGAAGTGTGCCACTGCACCTCTAAATATAGTATAGATCAGCCATATATATCACAGGGCCTACATATTTAACCTGGCCTCACAACATGTTCATGTAGAAAAATATTTTTTCTATGGTGGAACTTCATCAAGATAATGTTGATAGGCATGGTTCACTTGTATGCAAACATGGCACTTAATCAAACTGAGGCACATTATTTACCTAAATACTTAAAGGGACACTGTTTTGCAATAAGTATATATTTTTTATAAATCAATTACATCATATTTTTGCTTAATTTTGTCAACTTGGCAGAAAGATAAGCTGGTATAGCTTTCCAAAATACAAACACAAATGTATTGAAATTGATATAAAGACGTTGAAATGAACTGTACATTAAGACCACCCAGTATTACTTGGGCCATGCCATAACAACCACAGGTCGTTCAACTCCTGAAGCTGGATATTGGCAGCCGTTGATGCCCATGAGAGCTCTTACATTTGATTTATAGAGAGTGCAGCCTGATGGCCTCTATGGTGACGTAGGCTGGATGGGGGATGACCGGTGTGGCCGGCTGGCCAGGCTGCAGATGCTTGTCTGTCAGAGAGAGGGAGTGGGCTTGTGAGGAGCTGGCGCAGGAGGCTGCATTGCCCCTGTCTCATTGCAGCACTCAGGCTCTGGACATACTGTAGGCAGGCGGACGGCCGGGCAGCATGGTTCTGCTGCTGCAGCACTGGGGTTGGCAGGAGCACAGTGTCACTCTCACTAATATCTTTATGATACTGGGGGAGGCCTGCTGCTGTGCTGTGCTGGGTTTCCCTGGCCCTGGCTGTTGCAGTGCTGCCTAGCTGCCTGGATGTCTTTGGGCCTGGTGCAGCAGCTCCACACGCCCCACTCCTCAGTCAGGCATCAGGGGCTACAGCTCTCTCTCTCTGAGACATTTGGGTTATTCCTCCATCCTCCCTTGGCCTCCAGTAAAAACTATTTATTCTGTTTCAGCAGGCAGCACTAATTAATTTAGGTTGTAACCTGCCTAGGTTGAACTTGGGATGACTCCCCCCCCCCCCCCACTAATCACAAACAACCACAAACAACATACCCAATTCTGTTTGTTATCTCTGCACAGTCCATCAAAACCTACAGTACAGGAGCTGTGCTGTATCTTTTCAATGTTAATTTATTTCCCACAAAAAATGCCTTTGATCATAACCAAAGTGAATGGACTGTCAACCAAAGTCTGCAGGGCAGCTAACAGTAAACATGGCACTAACATCAGATGAATGAAGAAGTAGATGTCAATGCTAGTGTATCTGGATCTGAACAGTTTCAAATGATACATCATATGAACAGGAACTTTCTGTTCTATACTGGTTCTGTTTTATTCTGTGACGGAACAAATGGGATTGATTTCTGAGGCAGTGAAGCAGTGAAGTAAAGGGGAAAATGACAATACCACGGCATGTCGTCCACAGTTCTTTGATATGTTTGTCTGTTCATAGACATTGACACCAAGATGCACTGGGGAATACAGTACAGGTTCTAGGAATAACTGCTTGTTAGGCATACCTGCCAGCAGCATACCACCCTTCATACCACTGCTGGCTTGCTTCTGAAGCTAAACAGGGTTGGTCCTGGTCAGTTCCTGGATGGGAGACCAGATGCTGCTGGAAGTGGTGTTGGAGGGCCAGTAGGAGCACTCTTTCCTCTGGTCTAAACAAATATCCCAATGCCCCAGGGCAGTGATTGGGGACACTGCCCTGTGTAGGGTGCTGTCTTTCGGATGGGACATTAAACGGGTGTCCTGACTGTCTGAGGTCATTAAAGATCCCATGGCACTTATCGTAAGAGTAGGGGTGTTAACCCCGGTGTCCTGGCTAAATTCCCAATCTGGCCCTCAAACCATCACGGTCTACTAATAATCCCCAGTTTACAACTGGCTCATTCATCCCTCTCCCCTGTAACTATTCCCCAGGTTGTTGCTGCAAATGAGAATGTGTTCTCAGTCAACCTACCTGGTAAAATAACGGATAAATTAAAAATAAATAAATGTAAAGCCAACATTAAATATTTTAAGTAGCTTTCAATGCAAAAGAGAATATTTTGATGTCAGTAAATGGAGTTTTGGGGAAAGAAGGCGAAGCAGGCCAATAGGTGGGAATGTCGGGTGTTATTTATTCAAATCCTCCATTTACTGGCTAAGCCTGTTTGGGGCTGAGGAGAAGAGACGACAGGGCTAGTTATAATTCAGGGCAGGACATAGTGAGTCGCAGTTGGTATAATGGAGCATCTGCTGACACTGAATGCTCCAGATCCATCTTAACATCTGGGCGGTGGGACAGACGAACAGACGCCTACTGCAGCAGCTCTCCTATTGATGGTGTTGCGTCAAGGTAAATGAGATCCCATCAACTCGGAGGTTGTTTGAAATGTTTGTTTAAACACCCCCTGTAACATGGTTGTCATTGTCTCCACGTTAAAGCATTCATCCGGTGTAACAGAGGAAGTACTACGACGCCTTTGATATAGCCCAGTGGAGAATGTATTGATTCGGGTTTTTGAAGTGGATGGGATTGTCTCGTCGTAAAAGCGTGGGAGCAACCAAAAACGGTATTTGCCCTTTTCTAAATGTTAAATGAGTGATATTTGATTTCATTGCCCCACGGTATTGCGTATTGTCTAAACTGGATTGAGTAAATCCATGTTTAGAGGATTAGAGGGTTTGAGCCCTGTGACCAAAAGGCCTCTTTTTAGGAATGGAAATCTCACCGGATAAAAAAAAATGGAACAGATTAAAGGAGGGTCTTTCTATACAAAGGGGCATAACCATTGACATTTTTCAAACTTGTATTTCACTTAAAGGACCAACCCAAGTAATCCAGCTGATCCAAACCTAAATCAGTATTGCTCAGTAAAGTCAGTGAGGATAACGTATTGCTCTGCTGTCCTGACGTTCCCTTCTTCTTCTTATGAAAATCACATGAATTATGCACTGGCCTAGTACGACAGTATTCATAAGCGTAAAATAATGTTTGTCTTTGTTAATATGTAAATACGAATGGAAGTGTAGATCAAGCTAGATAAAGCTATTAATCCAGATACGTAAAGAAATGATATAACCAAAGCATATCTTTGTTTGACACTGACAGGGCTTTTAATAGAACATGAATGTGTACTCTAACGTGAAAATAACATTGCAGACTCCAGACCATCGAACGAGTGCAATGGAAATCATGTCTCAAAAATATCTAACATTATGTGATAGTTCCCAAACCCTTTGTCAGGTTGCGGCAAATGTTCTCTCCTTACACAAAAACTGTCCAGTTGTGTTGATGATTATAGAATATTTGTATAAAACGTTTGTCTGATATGTTTTCAGAACACATTTAGTCTGTTCTTTACCTGGAAACCTAATGAGAACGTTTGGGGAATGTTCTGTGGTGGTTTGTTACAGACGTTGTGCACAACGTTTCAGTGGATGTTAGGAGAAAATTCCAAGGATATTTAAATTCACTTTTTTTTTTTTTACAAAAAAACATTGGCTATATCCTTGGAATGTTCTCCTAACATCCACTGAA